>NC_139513.1:78544956-78572456 GCF_947247035.1 Vipera ursinii
AAGAAAGAAAGAAAAAAAGAAAGAAAGAAAGAAAGAAAGAAAGAAAGAAAGAAAGAAAGAAAGAAAGAAAGAAAGAAAGAAAGAAAGAAAGAAAGAAAGAAAGTGGCATATCAAAAATGCAACCTGTGAAGCTCCTCTTAGGACAGGAAATTTTGTGCTAAAGAAACATAGTTTTTGTCTCCTCACATCATCATCTTCTTCCCTGATCACCCACTGTCATCTGGTGACACCAATGTGGCCTTAACAGCCACAACAAGACTTGTGCTGCTGACATCTCTGCCAATAAATGAGAGCAACCAGGCGACTGGCAAGTCACATGGAGACTTAAATCATGCTAGCAGTCACTTTAAATGTAAATGCCATGCTTCACTTTAAAAAAAAAATAGGTGACCACGATAGTTTTAATTTAACTGAAATGTTGATAGCATTTGCTCCTGGAGCTACTGTGCTTCAAGAAAGAAGGGCCAGCTTCTGGGGATCTGAATGTATATCCCCAAAACAGCAAGACACTCTCTCATAGGAACAAAGACATACTGGAGTTTCTCTGTGTACTTTGTTATTTCATCCCCATTTATTCTGGAAAAAAAGGATCAGAACGTTCAGTCCTGTCAACACACACATTTTACAACACCAAGCGTGATGTTTTTGGCTTCCAATGGTTGAGGCCCCATTGTAAATGGCTGCCACTTCACCACCAATGTGCTGCTGCTGTAAATCATACCCCAGAGCAAGGCTTTAAAGGAGATACTTAAATCACAAAATAAAACAGATCAGAGGTGCAATTATGATCAGCGAAGCAGGCACCACTATGTTGTGCATAATTAAAATGACTGTAGGTCTTCTCCATAAATACTGTCAGAAAAGTACCTCTCCCTGCATTGAAATAACAGCTAGCTGTGGGGAAATGTTTCTTACTTTACTTCATGACTTTGGAAGAACTTATAACTGTGATGGCAAAATAATCTTGCATTTGTTAAAAAGTTTGAGGACATCCCTTTTCCCACCAGCTTGAAAGGAGACTCAAAAGAATAATTATTGCCTAATTTGAGCTTTGAGAAGAATGCAGTGAAAGACATTCCAATTTTTGAAGGGCAATTCATCCCAATACATCTTTGGGAACAAAAATGTCAAATTAGCCCATCACAATTTACAAACTGGATCTGATAAGGAAAGCTGTCAGAATAAGAAACAGACTGCAAATAAAATCCTCAACTTATGTCTAAATATAGTTGAAAATAGTTTTCTGAGCCCTGATCTATAACTTACACCAAGTAGTATCAATTCATTGCCAAAAATATTTTAACATTAGCCTATCATCTTTACACATCTCTCAGAGTCCAATTGCCCTAAACCCATACTTCAGATTTACATAATTGATTAATACGAGGAAATTTGATTCAAGCGAAAATTTTAGATTTAACAAAGGTGCCAATATTACAAGAGAATTAAAAGCAAACACGTGAAGAAATAAATAAACAAATAAAATGTGAAAGAATCCAGAGGAAATTAAATACAGAAGCTAGATCTTTTTTTTACAGAAGACCCTCTAAATTAATTTTTCCATTTTTTAAAAAAATGTACTAGCTTACCTACAATTACATTTGCATGCAAGGCAAGTATTGACTTGCTACATTCCACAAGGAACATTTAAATTAGATCTATACTGAAAAGTGGAAGAACCACTTTTCAAATCTTCAATGATAATAAAGCCTAAATTAGATTGGGCAGTACAGCTAGAAAAGTAAACATTTACAGTTGTACGATTTGGGAGGAAAGGTTGTTAAGAAGGTGATTGGTTTGCAGCTGAAGAGGACTCTGGTGTATACTGATTGTCTTAACCTGATTCAGTCAGGTTTCAGGCTGAGATTTAGTATTGAGACAGCTTTGGTTGTGATGATAAATGACTTAAGTGATAA
This sequence comes from Vipera ursinii, assembly GCF_947247035.1. NCBI lineage: Eukaryota > Metazoa > Chordata > Lepidosauria > Squamata > Viperidae > Vipera > Vipera ursinii. The sequence continues at coordinate 78,546,873 of NC_139513.1, forward strand.
TAAATAAATGAAATAAAGAAAAGAGAACGATATGTTCCATCAGTGTTAATTAGAATTTATGATATTGATATTATAACCACATAATTATTTGACTTTTTAATATGAAATTCCATATAAAAAAGAAAAAAGAAACCGCTGAAGATTACATCACAGGATATGCCAGGGGTCTTCAAACTTGGCCCTTTTATGACTTGTGGACTTCAAATCCCCAAATTCCTCAGCCAGCGTGCCTAGCTGAGGAATTCTGGGAGTTGAAGTCCACAAGTCATAAGAGGGCCAAGTTTGAAGACCCCTGGGATATGCTGTTCAATGCACTCTACATGGTGCTACTCTTGAAGACTATCCAGAAGCTTCCACCGGTCCAGAAGGCAGTGCTGTGTGCAACAATAAGCTTGCCTTAATATGTACACCTCTGCTTCACAAGCTGCACCGGTTGCCAGTTTGCTTCTGGGTTTGATTCAGGGTTTTAGTCACTACTGTCATGGTTCTGACAGATGAAACTCTTCAAAAGAACTTTGAGGCATTGTTTACCTTAAAGAATCTTTTATTCGAGAAACAAAGTGTCAGCACTACATAGTTGAAACCAAAAACTAAATTCCCCTCTCCTGGATACAAAGTAACAAAGTACAATTCCCTTCCAATAAAGGTAAAGGTAAAGGTTCCCCCGCACATGCGTGCTAGTCGTTTCCGACTCTAGGGGCCGGTGCTCATCTCCATTTCAAAGCCGAAGGGCCAGCGCTTGTCCAAGGACATCTCCATGGTCATGTGGCCAGCATGACTAGATGCCAAAGGCTCATGGAACGCTGTTACCTTCCCACCGTAGTGGTCCTTATTTTTCTACTTGCATTTTTATGTGTTTTCGAACTGCTAGGTTGGCAGAAGCTGGGACGAGTAACAGGTGCTCACTCTGTTATGCGGCACTCAAGATTTGACCCGCCAAACTGCCGACCTTCCAATCGACAAGCTCAGTGTCCTAACCCATTGAGCCACCATGTCCCTTCCAATAAACAGTCATAAATCATATTCCCCAATTAGCCTGAAGCGTGGGCTTTCTCCCCAGCTCTCCAGCCTGCCAAAACACTGTCAGCTCTGGGCCCAATGTCCATGGGTTCCCACAGATAAGTTATTATTGTTATGACTAGCTGGACTCTCATCCCTATTCCCCCTCCCAGCATTGACTAATTCTAAAAGCATTTAACAAGCATTTTATATATATATATATATATATATATATATATATATATATATATATATATATATATATATATATATATATGTTTCAAATGTTAACTCTTTAGATTACCTTGCTAGGCCCCAAACATGGGGCAAATCTTTATTTCCTGTTTTCAGCCTATCTTGAAGGCTATCGAACAGGCAGTAGTCACACCGGACAATTCCTATATTTGTGTAAATTACTAACAAAGAATTAAAGGGAAACTGAGATGCATTTCTGACTTATTAGTCGTCATCAGCCAGCCATACCCTTCTGAGATTCGAACCATGGGCTGATTGCATATGAGGCAGTGTTATTTGCCTCTAAGCCACAAGGTCTCTCTCGCTCTGTTAGCTTTTTTCTGCAAGGGAAGATATGTTTCAAATGTTAACTCTTTAGATTACCTTGCTAGGCCCCAAACATGGGGCAAATCTTTATTTCCTGTTTTCAGCCTATCTTGAAGGCTATCGAACAGGCAGTAGTCACACCGGACAATTCCTATATTTGTGTAAATTACTAACAAAGAATTAAAGGGAAACTGAGATGCATTTCTGACTTATTAGTCGTCATCAGCCAGCCATACCCTTCTGAGATTCGAACCATGGGCTGATTGCATATGAGGCAGTGTTATTTGCCTCTAAGCCACAAGGTCTCTCTCGCTCTGTTAGCTTTTTTCTGCAAGGGAAGATATGTTTCAAATGTTAACTCTTTAGATTACCTTGCTAGGCCCCAAACATGGGGCAAATCTTTATTTCCTGTTTTCAGCCTATCTTGAAGGCTATCGAACAGGCAGTAGTCACACCGGACAATTCCTATATTTGTGTAAATTACTAACAAAGAATTAAAGGGAAACTGAGATGCATTTCTGACTTATTAGTCGTCATCAGCCAGCCATACCCTTCTGAGATTCGAACCATGGGCTGATTGCATATGAGGCAGTGTTATATATATATAAAATGCTTGTTAAATGCTTTTAGAATTAGTCAATGCTGGGAGGGGGAATAGGGATGAGAGTCCAGCTAGTCATAACAATAATAACTTATCTGTGGGAATATATATATAATGCTTGTTAACTATTTAGATTACCTTGCTAGGCCCCAAACATGGGACAAATCTTTATTTCCTGTTTCGGCCTAACCAAAGGCCATCGATAGGCAGTAGTCACAACAGTGACAGCTCATATTTGTGTAAATTTTTAGATTGCTAACAAAGAATTAAAGGGAGACTGATATGCATTTCAAACTTATTTGTTTTCATCAGTCAGCCATACCCTTCTGAGATTCAAACCTGGGCTGATTGCACATTAGGCAGTTGTTTTAACCTCTAGGCCACAGGCCTATATGTTAAATGTTTGTTAAACATTCAGAATACACTTCTTATTTCCTGTTTCAGCCTAGCCCAAGGCCATCTGCAGGCAGTAGCCACAGCAGTGGCAGCTCATATTTGTGTAAATTTTTTGGCCTGCTAACAAAGAATAAAGGGAGACCGATACGATCATTTCAAACTTATTTGTTCTCATCAGTCAGCCATACCCTTCTGAGATTCGAACCTGGGCCGACTGCATCTTAAGCAGTTGTGTTAACCCCTAGGCCACAGGCTCTCTCTCTCTATCTCCTTGTTAGCTGAGAAGCAAGGGAGATATGTGTTAAATTCTTGTTAAGCATTCAGAATACACTTGCTTGGTCCCAGACACGGGACAAATCTTATTTTCTGTTTCAGCCTAGCCCAAGGCCATCTACAGGCAGTAGCCACAGCAGTGGCAGCTCATATTTGTGTAAATTTTTGGGCTTGCTAACAAAGAATAAAGGGAGTCATCTAGTCCAAATGGCTGTCCAGTCTCTTCTTAAAAATTTACTGATTAATTATTCCAACTGTCAGAAAATTTCTCCTTAGTTCTTGGTTGCTTCTCTCTTTGGTCAGTTTCCATCTGTTGCTGTCCTGCCTTCAGGTGCTTTGGAGAATAGCTTGCCTCCCTCTTCTTTGTGGTAGCCCCTGAGATATTGGAACACTTCTATCATGTCACCCCTTGTCCTTCTTTTCATTAGACTAGACATACCCAATTCCAGCAACCGTTCCTTATATTTTTTAGCCTCCAGTCCCCTAATCATCTTTGTTGCTCTTCTCTGTACTCTTTCTACATCATGGTGACCAAAACTGGATGCAGTATTCCAAGTGTGGCCTTACCAAAGCATTGTAAAGAGATATTAATACTTCACGTGATCTTGTTAATGCAGCCTAGCACTGTGTTGGCTTTTTTGGCAGCTGCAGCACACTGCTGGCTCATATTTAAGTGGTTGTCTGCTTGGACTCTGAGATCCCTCTCACAGTTGCTACTGTTGAGCAAGGTACCACCTATACTAAACCTGTGCATTTGGTTTTTCTTGCCTAAATGTGGAAACTTACTTTTTTCACCATTGAATTTAATTTTGTTAGATAACCCTTTCCTAGGGTTGCAGAGCAGCTGGAGTATTCAACTGCTTGTAGAAATCACCAGCAGATTACCAGCATCCCTGTGAGACTGAGGAACCACCTTCAGGAGCCAGGATGGTATTTTTCTAGTGTAATGAAAACCAATGAGCTCAGCCACCCTGCAAAGCATTGTGGGCTCAAATCATCCTCAACAGAGAGATCAGTCCACTCTGGTGAGCTTCTGCCTTGCTTCTGTGCTACAGATAAAAATGCACTGCAACCACTTGATCTATTTGCAAAACAAAGAGCCAGAGACCAGCAGCAGCACCTCCTCCTGATGCAGAGACCTGTAGGAAGAAAAGAAACTCATTTTTAATAATTATAGGGCAGATGGATTTTTTGCCTTCTTCCAGGGACCCTCCATACTGAATTATAGACAGGGTTTTAAGACCAGCAAAAACATAATCAGAGCTAAAATGGCTTCCCCCTTCCAATATATGATAACATTCTGTAACATTCCATGTGGAGAAGTTCTCACAAAATGCTATGCTTCCTACACTGCAGTTCAACTCCATATAACTTGGTTACTTAAGCTATTGTTTCAGTTTTATTATGCATACATTTACATGCCTGAACTATTTTTTTTTAGTTAAGAGCTGTGCAATTACTGAGAAATAGCTGAATGGCAGATTGAGGGAAAGAGCAATAAATCTCCTGTCTTGTCAGACATCACCCCACCTGAGCGACTGAGGTCTCTGGCTGGGTTGGAAATAAGTGAAATCTAAGTGTTTCCTGTCCATAACAAGCCACACAACACTGCTTGATTATTATCAGCTGAGGCTGTTTGTGAATATAGAGCACTTACATGAAGCTGGAACCTCAGATTTGCTCTGCATACAATTTCTAACATCTAAATTTTTAATAGCATTCCAAACATTTTCACTGGTACACTGACAGTTCAAAGTTATCGCTGTGAAGACTGTGATGTAAATAGATTCTGCTTGCAAAAGGTTTTCACTCCCCTACATGATCAATCTGCCTTCTGTCCCCATCTCTCCAGATTTCTCTGGCTTCTAGCAACTGAATTCCGGTTAAGCCTCATACATGCACAAATATAAAAGAACTTTTAAATCCCAATTTTCTTTTAAACTTATTTACAAGTTTTACCATTAAACATTAGGCAAGCACTTTGCAATCTTCCCTTAATTCCCCATCTTTAATTATATAATTGAACAACATCCCTTCCCCCAATGCAAAACTAATTTTTTCCTGGAAACATTAAACATTACCATTTTAATGAAGTTCTTAATGAAATGGTCCCCTCTGAATGCAAATGAGTAGTGGTGGAGTCACCGTTTGCTTATTGCGCTCTAACGCAGAAGGACAAATGCCCTTTTTCCCTCAGTCATTAAGAAGTGCATCCTCTTTAAAATCTAGCATTTTTGTTAGTGACAACAACAGAGGAAATAAATTTAGAAACAAGTGCAAATAACCTCTGACCAGTAGCTTTCAAAATAAATGATGATGTCCCTAAAAGAAATTGGTTCTTGCCATAAAATTCCCCCATTTAAACAGGGTTTCTCAGCTCTAAAGTTTAATTATTCTTTTTCCCTGCAGACAGAACTGAAAACATAGACCAGTAGGGAAGTCCTAATAAGATCATATTCACCCAGCTAGGTCTGTGGGAAATGGAAAGAAACATAAATCACTTCCCCCATTCATACACTGTGGATGATTCATGCAAGAGAAGATTCTCGAAGACTTTAGTTGTCTCAAACTCAGGGTTGGTGAGGAGCTGGTGATGGTCCTAAGAGATAACTGTGTCTGTATCCGTGTCTGTACTGTAGGAGTGATGGGATGTGAATGCCTGTACCTTAAGTTGAGTAACAAGTTCAACTTAGGGATTCAGCCCATAGAGGATCTTTTTGCAAGCTCTTGGACCTTCACCACACATCTTGTGTTGGGGTCCTTTAACCAATATGTCTTGTGGGCAGGTTCTGAGAGTTCATGTCCTCCATGACAACCATGACTCTCCCAAGCGATATCTGGCTCATGTCGTAGTGATTAACATACTTTGTACCTTATTTCAACTTTAGAAAGGATCATGTGTGTGATTAGATCTAGAGGATATTAGACTAAATCTATTAGCATGATATTTTCAGCCACAGTTCTGGAATGAGAAATATTTAATGGTAAAATCAAAAACAGGTATGCTTACAGTACCTTTGTTAGGAGATCTGGATTAATCCATTTGCAAAGATTTGTCACTATATCCCCAGTGTGAGCAATAAAGACATTGGTAACATTACATTAAAGAGGCAGAAAAGCAAGCATTTTCTTAATAGCCCCAAGTCTCCCTCCCCCAAGCAGAAACCAGCTCTGTAGAAATGTAGATGTAAATAATCCAGGGAGGTTGGAGGCCCCCAGCTAGAAGCTTAGAAAGACAAAGACACCACCATACCCCACCCAAACTCTAAGACAGGACATAATAGGATTAACCTTGGTGGAGCAGTGCCTCCTTAAGTAACACCAGCTGCCTGCAATTAGTGCAGGTTGGCATCCCACCAGGCTCAAGGTTGACTCAGCCTTCCATCCTTCCGAGGTAGATAAAATGAGGACCCAGATTGTTGGGGGCAATAAGCTGACTTTGTAATAATGCCGCTTGGGGGGGGGGGCGAAAGCCCTAATAAGCAGGCATATACATAGAATGAAGGCTATTGCTAAGCACATTGATTTGTGCTTAGATTGTAAGCCGCCCTGAGTCTTCGGAGAAGGGCGGGATATAAATGGGATTAAAAAAAAAACCTACAGATGCCAAAGGGCACACGGAGACTGGGGTTCATGCCACAGGAACAACTCCAAACAAAAGGCTCATGAAGGTATAAAAACCCAATCCCTACATGTGCTCTCTCTCTCTTTTCTTCCAGAGCCATCTTTCTGTCCGGCTGTCCTCTTCAATAAACTGTAACCTTCTTTCTAAAGCAGTCGCCATGTTGTTTATTCCCGTCTTGGACTGGACCATGATGAAGACTTTTCCTTCAGCACTATCAATCTACAGTATTTTGTATTTCATTTAACAGTTTTTCCCTCTTTGCATAGTCAGTGATGGGATTTAAATAATTTATCAACTGCTTCTCTGCAGGGGGGAGGCAGAGGGGGAGGTGGGAGCCTGCTGCCACAAGGCAGTTGGGGGAGGGGGAGTTGTCCCATCCACCCTGCAACTGCTTACTGAAGCCAGGCCTACCATGCCCCAACACCCATCACGCTTTGCCTGTTCGGTAGTGACTTCTCCCCTTTCTCCTTCTTCCTCCTTCTTTGAACAGCCCTTCACTCCCATTGCTGCTTTTTTAGTCCCAGAGTTTTGTCCAGAGCCTGTGCAGAGGGTCTTTGGAAATGAAGCCCCGCAGTGATCAGGTGGGGTGGGAATCATTCCCTTTGCTTTTGAACCTGGCTCTGAAATGGGCTGGAAGAAGCAAGCCAAGGACTCCAATCTGGCTTTGCAGCAAGCAAGGGGATTGGAGGCACGTGAATCGATGCTAGTCTGGCATCTCAAAAAAATGGGTGTTGTTTTTTTTCCCTGTGTTGGATTTTCACTGCCACATTGTTTAACTTTCTTTAAAGTTTACTTGATGCAGAACATTCCCACTCTGACTTATTGTAGATGTTATTGGGATTCACTTTGTCACAGCAAATAATACCAATGAGACAGAAATCCACTCTTTTTGTATTTAAAGTTGACAGAATCTATCTTTGCATATTAAATCAATATGTAAACTGAAACTCAGGCAGTTTACAAAATTAGCACTTTTCTAAATTTTGCAATAAATATGTGCATGATTGGGGATAATGGGAAAGAGCACAAAGAAATGCATCTGATAGTGAAGGAATGCAGACATTGTTCATACTAAGCTAAATGTTTGGGGAAATGCATCTCATTGGCAAAACTGCATAAAATTTTCCTATAAAGAGCAGAGGCATCTGCTAAATTCAGAAGTTTCATCACAATAACAAAACATGCATTATGAGCATGGATGTCAAGATGCAGATAAAAACGTTGTGGAGTTTGCATTGTGATGTTGAGATACACATTTTAGCATTTCAATCAGAATAGAGCTGGAAGGGACCATGGAGGTCTTCTAATACAACACCCTGCTCAAGCAGGAGACCCTATACAATTTCAGACATGCAACTGTCTGGTCTCTTCTTTAAAATCTCCCGTGGTGGAGCAAACTGTTCCACTGGTTAATTGTCCTCACTGTTAAAACGTTTCTCCTTGATTACAGGTTGCTTCTCTCCTTGATTAGTTTCCATCCATTGTTTCTTGTCCTGCCTTCTGGTGCTTTGGAAAATAAGTTGACTCCCTCCTCTTTGTGGCAGCCCCTCAAATCTGGAAGACTACTATCATGTCACACACACACACATACACACACACACACACACACACACACACACACACACACAGAGTCTTTCTTTTTTCTGGACTATCTATACTCAGTTCCTGCAGCTGTTCTTCATATGTTTTAGTCTCTAGGCCTTTAAACATTCTTTAATCCAGGCCTTTAATCATAAAGATGTTTAAATATGAGAATTTTTGGTCCCTTGCTCTCTTACAGACATCCATGGTTATGAGAAATACCTGAAAATGAATCAAATTCTCATGTGAATCTTAAAAAAAAAAGACAAAGGCACCCCAACTGTAGAAGTGTCTAGAAGTGTGAAGCTTCATCCATCCTTAAAATCTACACAGCTCTCAACAAATACTGGAGAGAAACAGGAGGAGAAAGGAAACATTTTCATTTCACCTCCTGAGAGTATCTTTGTCATTCCCCTATAAACCAGTATCGTAGAATTTTAAATGATGGAAAGCTAATTGCAGTGACCAATGCAAATCCAAACTGTGTGGTAGTCAGGGACGGTAGTTAACTCCACAACTATAAGTTAATATTTACCTCCACACCTTATGTGACAGCCACAACTCCCGTTGCCTATAGAAAAAATATGACTTTATCAATAATATATCCACATAGAATGTATATGCATCTTTAAATTCTCATTTACATGTATGGAAAAATCTCACTGAATTGCCTAGTCTTCTTAATACAGATGCAAAGGTGTTTAAATATGAGAGTACAACCCCTGTGGCTGATATCTTGGCTGCTGCTAAATTGAGGAGCTATCCTTAGGGAATCCTGTCAATCATCCCAAAATATTCTGTGAAGTGAAGGCAGCCTATGTTACTTTGAGTCATATTCCAGGACTTTTTCCCCTACCATTTGTACAAATGATAGCCAGAAACCATTAGAATATAAAAACTAATTAGAATGGAAATCATCCCATGCCCTTGCCTTAAATTACTTGTCATCCAAATCTAGAGCTTTGTGATGTAGTATCCTTGCAAGCGTGTCTCTGGTACCTCCTTTTGTGCTTAGTCCCCCAGTTGTATTGTACTAAGCATTCCTAAGGCAAAGACATTCTGCAGAGCAAAAAAATATGCTTTACATTTTGCTTTTGCCTTCTAGTCCTCAGAATGATTGAAACTTTAAAAGGGTTCAGGAAAACTTTTTCATTTTTAATCCAGGCATATCCGTATGATTCTCAAGGAGGTCATTTGGATTTGCTGTCATTTTAAAAGAGGCTTTCCTTTTGCACTGCAACATCAAAACCTTTCAAACACAATCCAGATGGATCCTGGAAAATGATCATGCTTTGCATTCTTTGCTCAAGTGTTGTTTACATAAGATACTTGGAAAATCTAAATGTAATTTACCAAAGACCTCATCGCTTCTCCTGCCTGCTATGCAAGTGCTTTCAGCTGAGTCTAACTGCACCATATTGGAACAGCATTTTCTGTGAAATATAGGACTCCCTGCACTTTTGTCTTGCCAAATCCAAGCCCAGTGAGGACTGGTTCTGGAATAAAAGAAAGACATGAAACTGAGATCAGCAGTGGTTTCCCTAATCCTTTGGTTCCATATATGAAATATGGAAAGCTTGGACATGGAAGATATATCTAGTAAGCATGACAGCTCGTAAGTATGTGCTCATACAGCTGAAACTATCTTAAAGATAATATATGTTGCCACAGGTTTATAACATATAAATCTGCCAACTTTTTTTTAATTCAATTTCATTTTCCCATTTCTTCCACAAACAAGTCAACAAATATATCGCCATACATAAATACATACACATAAGTTTGGGTGCTGCTCGTCCATTTCCCCTTTCACTGTATCCATCCTTCTTCTCTCTCTTCCCTCTTCTCTACTTTCTTTCTCCCTTTCTCCTTTCTTTCCTACTTCCCTCTTCTTCCTCTCTTCTCCTCTTTCCCTCACCACTCCCCTGCTGTTTCTCCCCACTTCTCCTCCTCTTTCCCTCCAACCTTCCTACTTCCTTCCCCTTCCTCTACTCTCTTCCCTCTCTCCTCTCCTTTCTTCCCTCCCATTCCTCTTCCGATACAATTCAGGGGTGATGTCCGAGCAGCTCCTCTCCTTGGATTTTCAATGTCTGTATTAGGTATGATAATATCCTTATCTCCTCATTTTTCTTCCATCTAAATTTGTGTTAGCTGTCTTTTAAACATATTCTCTTTTTCACCCACCCATAAAATTTTCCCCAAATTTCATAATGCTCTGACTCTGTCTTATCCTTAATTATCATTGTTAATCTATTCATTTCCGCACGTTCCATTATTTTCCTGATCACCTCTTCTTCTGGAGAAGCTTTCAGTGCCTTACAGTTTTGTGGAAACACAATCCTAGCTGCAGTGGTTATATGAATAATCAAATATGTGTTCTCTTTGCTATATTTCTCTGGTAAAATACCCAACAGGAATATTTCTGGTCTTAATTCTATATGTTGTTGTATCATCTGCCAACTTGTATCCTATATGGAACAGGTCATACTGAAAGCTGTTGATTGCTTCAGAAGGATCATTTCTTTTATCCTGCGGTCACTGAGGGCATCAAAAGTAGTGACATCAAGCAAGAGATTCTTGGCCTGTTTATCTCTGTCTGTTTTTCTCCTAGGTTTTCTCCATTAACAGCTTCTCTTGTCTTCTACCTTTACCCCTACCCCCATCCTTGGGACTCTCCACAGTCCCAAGAAAGTTCCACACCCATTTCCACTCTGATTCAGGTGATCCTGAAGATACAGATAAACCTGCAAGTGGCCTCAATGACTCTCAGAGAGCTAACAACCAACCTTTAGAGTGCTAATGATCAGGTAATATAGAGAAAGGAAAAAGGAAAACTAAAAATCCAGTAGTGAAAAAAAGAAATATATGAAGATGTGACTGTTAGGCATATGGTGTTAGCCTACAATGTTGGGTTGAAAATATATTAACCATAATGCTATGTCTTTAAGATGTTAATTGGCCAATGGGTGTGTAGGTGGTCTCATGGCCATAAGAGGAAGCTAGGAACGTTGCTTCTCTCTCTCTCTGAATTCACTGATCTCTACTGTTACTGTTTTTGCTCTGCTGTTGGTTTACTACTGTTGTAACCTGAACTGTGTATTTGACCTCTGGACCGGTAAGAAGACTTTGTAGTTTGGATTACTCTGTGGACTGTTGCTATTGTTTATGACCTGGACTGTTTATTTTTTGACTGTGCATTTTTGTTTTTACACCACCTCAAAAGTAAACTACTTTTTGTTTTTATAACTCAGTGTATTCTTGTGTGACTTTTACTACTTTCAGTACCATTCCTTGTCTGTGCAACTCTTTGGTAGCACAAGGAGAACTCTGCACAAACAAATTCCTTAACACTGGTTATGGGCCCAGGCCTGTACTGAGAGTTAGTACACACAGTATCCTAGCTGAGTTTGTGTTAGCTTTTTGGTGTAAAATGGCACAAGAACTGTTGTCAGGCAGCTCCTGGATAACCCGGTTGGATGGGACAAACTATGTTTCCTGGTCCACGAAATGCTGCTTGCTTTTGCGCAAGGAAGGACTATGGACTGTTGTAAATAACCCACCAGATACTACTGCTTGGGATCCAGATGATGAAGATGATGCAAAGAAGTTAGACAACTTTAAACATAGCAATGAGAAAGCTCTTTGCATTATTGGACTAACACTGAATGACCAGGCGCTTGTCCATATTCGTGGTGAGGAGTCTGCTGCTAGGTGCTGGGGCGTTTTGCGAAGGCTTTATGTTCGAGACAGTGTGGGTGCACATATACACCTTACACGTAAGCTGTTTAGGGCTCGTCTGCAGAAGAATGGAGATATGCTGACCCATTTAAATTACATGAAGGCAACTTTTCAAGAGCTTCATGAAAAGGAGCTGATTTTTTCAGAGTTGCATCAGGTCTACATTATTTTGTCCTCTTTGGATGAGAGTTATGATGGGTATGTTTCTTCTTTGGAAGTCCTGACCAGAGAGGAACTGACATTGACTACCATTACTGGAAGACTGCTGGAAGAGTCCAGAAGAAGACGTGACAGAGACCAGCTGAGAGAGACACAGTCACAAGAGGAACAGCCATTCACCACTGCTTACAATCTCAAGAAATGTTTTTCTTGTGTGGCTAGAGGGCATATAGCCAAATTCTGTAGGAAGGGTAAAAAACAGAATGTAAATAGCAGTGGGAAGGCTAAGAAGGGCATTGGTTTGGCTATTTCTGGTGAATCAACATCCAGAAACAATGAATTGTGGGTTATTGATAGTGGGGCTTCACAATGCATTACTAAAGAGAAAAAGAGGTTTGTTAATATGAAAAACAGCAACCAATATGTTTCACTGGCAAACGGTTGGAAGATGAAGGCCTCTGGTGAAGGTAATTCCTATTGTCCATGCATTGATGAACAGTTACCTATGTTATATATACCTAAGCTAAGATTCAACCTGTTATCTGTAAGGGAATTGGTTAAAGTTGGGTTTGTGGTAACATTCAGAGGGGAGCAATGCACTATTGAAAGGAATGGAACCTGTGTAACTGCAAATTTGAAAAATGGTTTATTCTTTCTCACAAGTAACCAAGTTAGTACAGTTAAAGCTAACTCGATATGTGAGAACAAGAAGCCACATGATGAATGTATACATTTATTGCATAGGCGGTTAGGGCATGTAAACTTTAAATCACTATGTAAAACAGTTGAGTTAGTAGGAATTAAACTGAAGCCATGTAGTAAGTATCTGAATTGCAATGCCTGTAATCAGGAAAAGAGTAAAGCAACTCCTGCAAACAGGTTAAACAGTTTCAAAACAACTTTTCCTTTGGAAGTTGTGTTTGCTGAGTTAATTGGACCCATGAAACCAAGTTTAGGAGGGTCATGTTATATTTTAAGTATATTGGACCACTACTCCCGTTATGGATTTTGTTATCTGCTTAGGTCAAAGGCAGACACTTTCCAACAATTTGCAAACTGGCTGAAATTTGTGGAGAGAAAAACAAAGAGAAAGGTTCAGTGCATAATTACTGATAATGGTACTGAATTTACAAATAAGCGCTTTGTTGATATGCTACAATCTGCTGGCATTGAGCATAAACGTTCAGCCCCCTATAGGCCTCAACATAATGCTTTTGTTGAGAGACGTGGGCAAACATTACAAGCCATGATGAGAACCATGTTACAAGATTCTGGCTTAACAGATAGACTGTGGGGGGAGGCAGCAAAATGTGCAAACCATGTTCTGAATATAGTTGTTAATACTTCTACTGGTAAAATACCATATACAATATGGCATGGTAGAAGACCAAACCTTGATTACCTGCACACGTTTGGCACCCCAGATTGGGTACACATTCCTGCACAACTCAGGAGTAAAGGCCAACATAGGGCTAGGCAATTATACTTTGTAGGTTATGAAGCTAACCATAGATCCTATCGTTTCTGGGAACGAGGCACAACAGTGCCTCGTTCCCAGAAACACTCGTATATAACAGTGCGAATGCAAAATTCCTTGAGCACGTTGGTTGGGATAGGTTAGAGCAAGAAACCGTCAATACTGATCCTCTAGTGTTTGAGGACTCCTCTGATAACGTAACTAGTAATGATAATACATCTCCTGTAAATATAAAAGATGAAGAGGAGATAGGGGAGATAAAAGATGAATCAGAGGAAGGAAAGGAGTTAGAAATGCAAAGCCCTGTAATTCCTTGGCGTTCAACGCGCATCAGACGTCCACCTGATCGCTATGTACAGAACTGCTAGTGTACAAACAATTATTGTTAGATATGGGTTTAAATGTAAATGATCCATTCATTGTATATGAGGACAATCAAGCTGCTATAAAGATGGCTAATAATGCTGTAGTAAGAACAAGATCTAAACATACTGATCTTCATTATTTAAATGTCAGACAATGTGTCAAAGATAAATTAATACAGCTAGAATATTGTTCATCTGATGTAAATATTGCAGACCATTTTACGAAGGTACAAAGTGCTGTGAAACACAATGCTAATTGTGAAAAAATGTGCATAAGATTGTAAGAGCTATATATTATTCTACCCAAAGGGGAGAATGTTAGGCATATGGTGTTAGCCTACAATGTTGGGTTGAAAATATATTAACCATAATGCTATGTCTTTAAGATGTTAATTGGCCAATGGGTGTGTAAGTGTTCTCATGGCCATAAGAGGAAGCTAGGAACGTTGCTTCTCTCTCTCTCTGAATTCACTGATCTCTACTGTTACTGTTTTTGCTCTGCTGTTGGTTTACTACTGTTGTAACCTGAACTGTGTATTTGACCTCTGGACCGGTAAGAAGACTTTGTAGTTTGGATTACTCTGTGGACTGTTGCTATTGTTTATGACCTGGACTGTTTATTTTTTGACTGTGCATTTTTGTTTTTACACCACCTCAAAAGTAAACTACTTTTTGTTTTTATAACTCAGTGTATTCTTGTGTGACTTTTACTACTTTCAGTACCATTCCTTGTCTGTGCAACTCTTTGGAGAACTCTGCACAAACAAATTCCTTAACAGTGAATTTCAACCTTCATCATAATGAGTATAAACAATTGTTTACCTCCCTTAATTTACCAATGTTCTCTTCATTCCGTGTCCTGTCTCTTGCCTATAAACATATCTATCAAACATCATTATTTCAGTTCTGGTATCAGCAAAAGTCCATTAATTGTTTCCAGAAATAACAACATATCTATTTTAAACTTGATCAAATAAACCAGCTTTATATTCCTTCCTTTTGTTTTTAACAAACTTAATCTTTAGTCCATTCAAGTAATGTCATAGAACTTGATTTGTTTTTACTTTTTTGCCCATTCTCACAAAATCTATCCAAGTTTTAACAAGCCTCTTTTGAAAATTTAATATAAAAGAATTAACCAAGTCACTTTTTCTTTTATTCTTTTTAATTTCTTTTTGATACTATTTAAATTGGGCTCCCCAAAAAAGATTAATAGAATTTTAAGTTTTGATTTCCAAATCATGAAAAGAAAGCATTCCACTTTATTCTGCAATGGTAATACCCCATTTTTAGTACCAGGTTGTGTTCTGGACATCACATTTTAAGAAATATATGGAAAACCTGGTACAGGTTCAGAAAAGAGTAACAAACAGGATGGGGAATTAGAAATTAAGATTCCCAAGCAGTAATTTAAGGACCTGAATGTCTTTAGACTTGAGAGACAAAACAGAGTGGAGCGCATGATAACATCCTTTAAATAGCTGAAACAAGAAGATCAAGACTTGTCCAGGTTATGGAATAACTGTTTTAAGATACAAAAAAGGCAAGCTCCGGTTGAACATTGTAGAAGGAAAGCTTCATAACAATTAGTGTTATTTTACAGGGGATACAATCATTTCAAGAACTGGTGGCTGTTATTCAGGAGCTATCTTGAGGCAGGGACTAGACAACCATCTGGCTGGGATGCTTTAATTTGAATCCTTCCACTGAACAGGGAATTGGATTTAAACGGTTCCATCCAGCTTTAAAATTCTATGATTTTATTATTCAAAGAAGGATTAGAGTAGATCTGTACTATTTTGTCTTAGATTATTTTCTTGCTTTTCCTAACTGTTCTTTAAAAAGATTGTGTTTGTTTATTATTTATGAAGCGTCAGCTGTATTTCTTTCTGCAGGAGTCTGGAGAGAATTTACCATCCTCTAAGATCTTTCTGCTTGGATTTCAGTCTGTAATGATAAGCCCTTAGATATACTGCTTTCCCAAAGCAGCAAGGGATACACATTTCCAGTCAGCTGCAGAGAATAAAATAAATCCAGTGGCTTTTTTTTTTGTTTAAGAGCAGTTTCCTTAGCTAGATGAATAAATTGCAGTTTTACTGGCATTCTAGTTCTATCTTGTGACAATAAATCGGATTGTTATTATCATTTCAGCTAAGAAGAAGATCTGGGTAACAAAAATAATACAATTTTAGTAGTAAAAACAAAAGAATTGAAATCTTGAAATAATTGGTTGAAACTATAAAATAAAAGGAATACTTCCTGACACTTTGCTACCCAATTATTCTGAATAGATCTAGTAATACTGTCTTACCTGAAAAAAACTGGACTGCGAATTAGTGATTTGACCTGCTGTGTCTGCTAGCATTTCCTGAATATAGCAAGGAAAATGCTGTTCAGCATGGTTAGAAAGGAATTTCAATTCTCATTCAGTTGATCATCCATAAAATGTGAATCTGAATGTGATTCCAGCAATCATAAGGAGGATCAGAGATCACATGGCCTGTAATCCAAAAGCTGGATGGTTAGATCCAATATCTTAAATGGCCTCTTCCAACTGGAAAACACTAATAGCTCAGCTGGGTTACAAAAATGTCTCCTACTTTCTCCATGCAACATGAACAGTGATGTAACATCCTTGAGGAGGCTACAAGGTGTCTACAGTGTACCTTTTTATTCATCTTCACAGTTAGTGATTTATTTACCAGTGAGCAAGGCTTCAGTGCAATTCCTGTTTCAGTAGGAACTGGATCAGATCCAGGATTAAGAATGCTTTTAAAATTAACCAGCTTTTAGTCACTGCAAAGACCATCACTGTCTAATGTGGAATTACAATAGTACTGGCTCATTGGGCTGAGCACTGCTTCTCAGTTTTATAAAATAAAAGATGGTGCCTGCAAGTATAAGCAGGTAACATTTTTTTTCTTGAGATCACATAGTGGCAGATGCTCTACCTGCATTCCTGTAAATTCTGGAAATTTATTTGGAAGCACTTCAAATATCTACACACATACAGTCATACACACACCACATAATTCAAATGTCTTCTTTGGGTTAAAAAGTTCCCATTTTTCACGCAATACTTTCTTGGTGTTTCATGGTAATCACTTTTGTCCTTGGCACCATTCCTTTTCAACAAGTGACAAAAAAAATTGCTTGCATCTTCTACACACATCATTCTTTTTGAGTCACTCCAAAATGATAGGTCCTTAGCTATTTATGAAAAATGGCTGCTATCGTTATATTTGACCTCAACATTTCAGCTCTTTCTTTCCTGTGAACTCGGGCTCAGCAGCCTGTTTTAGCAAATGGCCAAGCTATTGTTTAAATTATCACAGAATCTTTCTTTCAAAGGGCTGTCCATTGAATCCTCAATTTAGTTGAGGCTTAGTTCAATATTCAGAAAAAGAATGACCTTGAATGGCCCAAATCAGAGGCCATTTGTTTATTCTGAACCTGAACAGAGCTGAAGTTTCTGCCTCCAAATAGCTACTGTAACTCTGAAAAACTGCAAGGGAATCTTTTTATCAGATGAGTAGAAATTTGCTACTTTCTGAAGTAATAAAAGTGATCCAACTTTAGGAGAGGCACAATAGTTTTCATTCTAAATTCCTTTATATGTTGAATTTTTTCCTGTTTTCATTTCTGACAGATTTAGTTGACAGCTGTACACATAGATGCCTGTTCTACAGGGATCTGCAGGCTCAGTTTTTCCTCAGAAAAGGACGGAGGCATTGTGTGAGGAAGAGTACTGCAGATTTGGGGAATCAAAGGTGTAATTATTTTGCTCTAATTTAGTGAACAGTGATAATTAAAATAACAGAAGGATCAGAGCATACATTTGGTATCTAGGCTTCTTTAAAGTCTGGAAGTGTTTGTCTGCTCTTTAATGGTAGTTTCCCATAACAATTGTTTCTTTATACATTAAATATCACTTACAGACAAAGGAATAAACATTGCTGCTTCAAACTAGGATGATTGAAGAGCCCCAGATGAAATGTGCCCTATTGTTGGAAAACAGACCTATCACTGAGTTATTTATTTCCACTGAAAATTTTTGAGGTAATTGGAAAAATAACAAAACATTCTTGTATATTTGAATGCATACTGGGTTCACTAATTAATGCTATTGTGATTTTAGTACCTATCATTAAAATTGTGTTCGTCTTCGCCAGATTCACTGTAAAATATTTGCAATAAAATACTTTCTTTAGAATAATGTAAAAGTATGAGGGCAATTCGGAAATAAACCTCCGTTTCGTTATCAATGACAGACACTTGCAGATACAGAACTTTTATTATACATATTAGAAAACTACAACATAATTTCATTACTTTTCAACATAAACACCATTCAAATTGAGACACTTGTCATAATGTCTTACAAGGTTTGAAATTCCTTAGTAGTAGTCGCTCAGCACCAAATCTGGGCTATGGGGGGATTAATCAAAAACATCCCAACGGAACTGCTTCAAAAGTTCTTGGGTGCATCTAGCAGTGTGCGGGCAAAAATTATCGTGAACCAACACCACACTGGAAGTGGTGCCATAGAAAATCTCACCAAATGTGAAGATGCGAAAGGAGTACTGCTAGTGAAGTTCATGGAGCGTGGTTCAACCATTGATTCAGAAGTCTACTGTGAAACATTACAAAAAATCAGACGAGGCATCCATAACAAGCATTGGGGCATGCTGACTTCTGGTGTGGTATTGGTTTACAATAATGCTTGCCCCCATACTGCTAGACACACTCAAGAACTTTTGAAGCAGTTCCATTGGGATATTTTTGATCACCACCCCTATAGCCCAGATTTGGCGCTGAGCGACTACTACTAAGGAATTTCAAACCTTGTAAGATGTTATGACAAATGCCTCAATTTCAATAGTGATTATGTCAAAAAAGAATGTAATGTTGTAGTTTTCTAATGTGTATAATAAAAGTTCTGTATTTGCGAGTGTCTGTCATTGATAAGCAAATGGAGGTATATTTCTGAAATGCCCTCATATTTAAGCTTATAAAAAATAGCATTGGCTGAGAAAGCTAAATCCAGTCCTAAATTCTAAATCCTTTAACAATTTTATGATGTTAAAAATATAATTCATAATAGTAAAAGCATATCAATTTTTTGAAAGAAGTATTCAATGTTTAAAATTTTGTACCTCTGTTTCAGAAGAAAAAGTGACAGAAAATCAGCTGGGTTGAGATAAACTTTGTTTCTTTCAGAACCTTAACTTGTTTACACTGGATCCTGAGATTCATTGGAACACAATTTGAAAATAACACCTCTAAAACCCTTCCAATAAAGGTAAAGGTAAAGGTAAAGGTAAAGTTCCCCCCTCACATGCGTGCTAGTCGTTTCTGACTCTAGGGGCCGGTGCTCATCTCCGTTTCAAAGCCAAAGAGCCAGCATTTGTCCAAGGACGTCTCCGTGGTCATGTGGCCGGCATGACTAGATGCCAAAGGCGCACGGAACGCTGTTACCTTCCCACCGTAGTGGTCCCTATTTTTCTACTTGCATTTTTACGTGCTTTCGAACTGCTAGGTGGGCAGAAGCTGGGATAAGTAACAGGCGCTTACTCTGCTATGCGGCACTTGGGATTTGACCTGCCAAACTGCCGACCTTCTGATCGACAAGCTCAGTGTCCTAACCCACTGAGCCACCGCGTCCCTTCCATAGAATATAGTGCCATTCAAATATGTCATAAAAGTCAGAAAAGTGGCTGTAATCATTGCTTATAAAAAAGGATAAGTGCTAAAAAAACAGTAAGACTTACAACAGGGTAGGCTACATACAATTCACATGTTTGATGTGTCCCACCATCTGAAATCATGCAGCCCGTGGCATGGCCTCTGATCCCTATGCATAAGAAGGTTGCTGATCCCCATTTACAGAGTTATTGTGTCATCAGAAAATATTTTGGGGAAATCTGAGTAAAATAGCAGTTTGGTCCAATATATTGAGATTTAAGGGAGAAAACATTACTGCAGAATTGAGCAATGAAGTTCTATAAAGGTGCAGATGATGTTTGTCAGTTCCTAGCATTCTTTACTCCCCATAACTTCTACCCATACCAGTAAGATAGGTAGGAGCTAATTTAGTATGCATGTTCTAATTTGTGATGTATTTCACTCTTAAACCAACTTTCTTTTGTTGATTAGATCCCATATAACTGAAAGATAATACAGTTACTGTAATATTGCCTTCTAGCACATTCCATTAATCAGCACCTCAAGGATGGAACAATACTTCTTGCACAGAGCTGAGCTTCTGTTTTTTGTCTGTTTTGCTTAGCATCAATGTGCCCATTTAGCCATTACTTTTTTTTATTGAAAAGTTTTACAATACATTTTTAAATAGAAAAAAACTCCCTCCTCCCCCTCCCCTCTCCCCAACCCTCCCCTACCCTCCCCTCCCCCCTCCCCGACTTCCCAGAGCTGAATACAGGGTATAGACTTACAAACATAAGCTAAAATATGCTAACAACAAAAATAAAACATTGAATTCTATCGCACTTTAACTCTCCATAGTCATAATTATATTACTAACAAATACTAATAATACATCATATAAAACCACTACTTATTCCAATACTAAATGAAACTTTTTAGTCCCATATTTATTCTGAATATATTCAATCCATCTTCTCCATTCCACAATATATCTCTGTTGAAATTGTTCTTTCAAATATGCTGAAATCTTTGCCATTTCCGCCAAGTTAGAAACTTTCAAAGTCCACTCTTCTATAGTCGGCAGTTCCTCCTTCTTCCAATATTGCGCTACTAAAAGTCTTGCTGCCGTGATTAGATTCAACATCAATTTAGTGTCTATAACAGTAAAGTCTGTAATAATACCCAACAAAAACAACTGCGGAGAAAACCTTATCTTTTTTAGCCATTACTTTTTTGTCTAAGCAGTGCATAGTTTATTTTTAATCCATGGTTTGTTGGAAGTTATGCCTGTCCTTCAGTTACTGAATGTGTGCTTCTCCCAGCTGGAATAAGCCACAAACATAGGCATAAACCAGGGACAGCTTTCCAGATGGTCATAGGCACTAATGCAAATGCAGAAACTTTCCTTAATTGTCCTAGAGGCTCACTCCCTTTGATTTTTTTAAGTATTAAATAAAAAAAACTTACATTCTTGAAAGTACACAGACAACCCCTCTAGTCTGTTCATTTCATCTGATATTTACCAGAGTATTTGTCAGTAGAACCAAATCTATTTAGCATACTGTATCCAAAAGCAGATGCTTGAGTTCTGAAAGGACAAGATTTATTCATAAAAGTACACAAGTACTAATCAAGACCCTGAATCTCTCAGTTTTTATTTTTGCAAAGGGGAAAGGGGAAGACAGAAGGACATATTGCATTCTCCTATGGGGAGAGCTAAGAAGAACGAATCATTTCATTAGGAAAAGCAGAACAGAGACAAAGAGTTCATTCACACAATAACAGTAAAGTCTTCCTCCTGTCCTTAAAGTGGAAGGAAAGGATCTCAGTCAAAAATGTTATTCCCATAGCCAACTTTATTGGTGTTGCAGCAATAGAAAATAGCATAGGGTTAGTACGTAAGTCTCATTACTAAGTATGGATATTAATTACACTGCATAAAGCCAAAACTACGCCAACAGGATCCATAGTAAACCTCCTAATTTGAAGTAATTGTTTATTATGAAATTTATCCATGGAATATGCTGATCCATAGAGTTCACTTCAAATGGGCTCTGAGAAGAGCTGTATTGTATGAACCTATCAATACAACTTTGATATTGGAAACCCTTAAATTTGCTTCAGCCAGCTTCATGATATGATCCCAACGTCATCTCTCCACCAAATTGTTTGTTTAATGCTGCAGAATATAAAAAGGATCACCTGGTATTCTACTTTCAGCCACTGTTTGACTGCCGAGTTCATAAAGCTGGAATAACCAAAGGCCACTCCACCTGAGACTTTTGGGAGTTAGACTAGGAAACATCTAAGGTACAGCCCAGCCCTATGATTCTCCATGCTAATTAGCCAGACTACTGTATATTTCCCCAGTGGCTCTGGAAAGTTCAGTGCCTTTTAATCTACAGTTAGAGGCATATAGATATTTTAAATTCTTATGATTCAAGTCTCTCTGTTTGTTTTGCCTGCCTTTTATCTTGTATTTAACAGTTAAATGTTTTAACATTTATTAATATTTAGTAATGAACATCAAGCTGTGTATTGGCTAGGTGAAATGAGTAGTTTATATGTTTGCTCTCATCTAGGAATTGATGAGGAGTATACTAGATACTAGATACTAGATACTAGATACTAGATACTAGATACTAGATACTAGATACTAGATACTAGATACTAGATACTAGATACTAGATACTAGAGTATACTAGAACCCTAACCCTAACCCTAACAGCGTTCCGTGCGCCTTTGGCGTCTAGTCATGCTGGCCACATGACCACGGAGACGTCCTCGGACAAGCACTGGCTCTTCGGCTTTGAAACGGAGATGAGCACTGGCCCCTAGAGTCGGAAACGACTAGCACGCATGTGCGGGGGAACCTTTACCTTTACCTTTATACTAGATTGAAATTAAACTGGAAATCACTAACAGTAATTCTCCAATAGCAATAGGGACATGTAAATAAGTCCAAAGAGACAAATAATTCAATAGTTATAAAAGGTGCTTTCAATGTTGTATATCAGTGCTTTCAATGTTGAATATCAACAAAATATAATGAAATATTTATTGACAAGACTGTCTCTAGGCCTCAAAAAGATCCCTGAGGTAATCATAGAAAAATATAATGGTCAGAGGGCACAATGGGACTTTGTTGAAAATATACCCATTTATTCAAAAGAAATATGACAATAATCAGGGATGGAAGAGAATGATCCCGAGCAGCTTCACTGATTCACTGTCTGGTAAATGGATGCTTGGTGACAGGACCAGTCCACTATAGCAGACATTTTGTGAGAAGGCATCCTGTATCCCCATCCCATGGCAGTTATTTTGTACATACATACTTGCAGCATTCCAAATTAATTCATTGGCTCCAAAAGTTTGTCTATTTTGCTGTGTAAGTGAGTGTAAAATTAGACCTTACTTTGTTTTTTTGTTAATTATGGGTGAAAGAAGATCTGCATTTGAATGAAACACTTAGCTGTAGCTAACCAAGTTTCAAGGGAAAACATTTGCATTAAGATATGTGGGTTAGTGTAATGTCTATGGAGATCCTCAGTCAGCCAGGTCATGGTTATCCCAAAGATACTTTTTCACTAGGCAACTGGACTTTCTTGTTTTTCTTTGAAGACATTTTGCTTCTCATCCAAGAAGTACCTGTATAAAGTTATTTGTAGGCTACTGTACTAACATAGTCCCACAGTTAGGTGGCAGGGTGAGAATTAGGAATTATGGCCTTTGACCAGTAATACACAAGTGGCTCCCCATGAAGAGTCAGACTTCCAAAGCAAATTTATAAGTAGAGTCACTGGGTGTATTTCTTTGGGATTAAAAAAAGAAAATAAAAAAACACCAGAATGATATTGTAGCTAGAGTTCCAGAGATATAGATGAATGATATTTTCAGGAGTTGTTTGCCATGATGGTTTCTTACTCCACAAAGATGGGAGGAAATGAAAAATGTGAGAACATCCACAAAATTCATGTTGCTTAAAGAAGGGGAGTGGGGGGAATAGTAATTAAAATTTTAGTTGTTAGTCCAGTAATGCTGATAGAATTTCAGGCAGCAATTTTTTTCAGAACTTCTGCAAGATATCTAGAATCAAATCTAGTATTACCTGCATTCAAAATATTACAGCTAGGTCTCAACGTACAACAGTTTGTTTAATGACCAGTCAAAGTTACAACGGCACTGAAAAAAAGTAAACTTATGACCGTTTTTCACACAACCATTGCAACATCCCCATGGCCAGCTGATCAAATTTCAGAAGCTTGGCAACTGGCTCATATTTATGACGGTTGTAGTGTCCTGGGGTCATGTGATCATCTTTTGTGACCTTCTGACAAGCCAAATCAATGGGGAAGCCAGATTCACTTAACCACCATGTTACTCCAGTGCAGGGGTGTCAAACTGCTGGCCCGCAGGCCGGACACGTCATCCAGAAGCCATGCCTACCCCATTGCGGGCAATGGCAAAACCGTCCCAATACATTGCACAACATCACATGACGTCATGAGTTTGTCATGTCCACTCCAGTGGTTCACTTAATAACTGTGGCTAGAAAGGTGGTAAAATGGGCCAAAATTCACTTAATAAAAACATCTCGCTTAGCAATAGAAATTTTGGGCTCAGTTGTGGTCATAAGTCAAGGACTACCTATACTTCATTCCCTTTATTAAGATAACAATGCAGAATTTAGTTTAGATGTTGGGCTGCTTGGATTTTAATCTTCTAGGGGAACAACCTTAGTTTTAGCTCTTAGGAAACGTTTGATCACTTGAAGAGCAAAGCCAATAAAAGGAAAAAAGGAAAGGAAAAAAAAGTAGCCCTTGCCATTCCCATATAGGAAGAGAGTTATAATTTTCCCAATCACAATTAGAAGTATCAGAAAAGATATATGAATAATTATGTCTTTTTCCCAACAAGGCAAATAATAGTTATGGTAGTATGTTTCTTCATATTTTTTCAGTGAAATTGATCGACAGCATGCAAAGGAGGGTAGAAGACTCAACTATATTCTCACTGCAATAGTTGCAATTGGTTGAACCTTCTGTTCTGTTCATGTTCAACATAATACAAGGATATTCAAACCATAGGTTGCTGAATACAAGGATATTCAAACCATAGGTTGCTGAAAACCTATAATGGTCTGGTCTGCATATAGCAATAAACCACAATGTATGAATTTGGACATCACACTACGCAAGCCACATTATGACCTAGCATTATGTAGGATATATGCCATTACCATTTATGAAGAGCCGAGGAAAATCTCAAACTCAAATTAGAATGCAACAATCATTTTCTTTTCACTATCCTGTCATGACAACTGGAATCATAGACCATAGAGATTCTCAGATTTTAAAAGTAAATCTAAAATCCACTTTGGAATGAAATGCTGATGCAAAAGAACAACAAAGCAGATCCTTTGGGGGATAATATTCAATCAGCAAATAATAACTCCTATATTAAAAGAGTTCAAGAAGAGTCTAAAGAGCACGTCTCATTGCCTCAAGAGCATCTTTTTATGAGTGCTGACATTAGTGCTGATAACGGTCAAATGGTCAGGAAATGTCACTTCGTACTGTATGGAATATTTGTCTTCTAAGCACTCTTGGGTGGGTTATTTAACTTCAAGCATGAGTGGAGGTGACAGAAAAAGATTACTTGACCAATTAAAGCACAAAAAGTGATCTAATCATGCATACAGAAGCAACTTTCTTCTATTACCTAATTAGCATTTGGGAGTAGGTACAATAATGCTTATTCATTATTTTGTATCACAAAATAATGCACATAAATAAGTGCTTATAGATTCTGCCAGCTGATTATAATATTAAGGTCATTAGTCAATCTCCTACTGGCCCACCATTTTTAGGAGCTGACTACCACAACTTTCAGGAAGATGCTAACCAAATGTTTTAACCATAAAATGGATTTTCAAGTTCTTGAGCTTTAAGAAAATGCTTTGTGAACTTAGCATTTGATGAAGGTGACAACTGAGGATTACAAAACTCTTGCCCTTCTGATAGTAGATTTGGTCAGAATGTTTGAGATGAAAATGATTTGCAGTTAGTACAAAATGATTTGATGTCAAAGCATTCAGCTTCAGTTGATAGGACCTAAGAAAGTCCCAATGGTCACAGAG
>NC_139513.1:78577456-78779956 GCF_947247035.1 Vipera ursinii
GCATCTTCTATTTGGATCCTAAAGGCAAACAAATTACCATAGTTAGTCTCGGCAATATCCTCCAAGCTCCAATCCAATTAATTTAAAGCATTTCACAGGCTGTACGCCATGTCACTGGTATCTATACTTGGTATTTTTCTTCTTCTACAAAATTAATTTGATGACTCTGTTAAAGTAATAATCACCTAATTTACACAAATAGTCTCCTGGTACACTCCACTCAGATCTTGTTTCTCCTGGGACATACAATAGGCTCCAAGAAGATTATTTATGGATTTGTAGCTAATTCGATTAATTTTAGATGGAAAGCATTCAATTTTACAGATGATTGCTGTCTACTCAGCTGTACGACAGGGGCCACATGTAGCAGTCAATGACTTTTTTCAGTCTTTTCCTATGATGTATGAGCCCATAAAATCTAGATTAATAAAGTCACCTTGAAAGAATGCTTGCCTTTGGTTTAAGAGCTTTTCATGATTTACATTGCCCAAGAATTTTGAATTCTTATATCTAATATAGCAAGCAAATGTAATGCTCATATAATGCCCGTGTTCATGCTGTGTCTCTGAAACAGCAAAATGGTGTAGACATGCCAGAAAAAATACTGTATCTCTCTATGAAAGATTTATTGGCCCTCATAATGGTTACAGTTTGCTTCATTTTGAATTCCCTCCTGCATCTTTCCAGTCAAAAGTCAAAAATTTCTAGTAGGATAAAACTTCGCTGTAAAAACAGGTCTTTTTCTCCAGCTGTATCACGCTGCCTTTCTGTTTCCTCTGTTTTATTGAGACATTTATTTTGTGGACTTGATCCAGCCATTATTAAGGACTCCTGAGCATGCTTTTAAATCTCCTAAACAGAAATCAATGGGAATAAGATATGCTGAACTTTGGATAGACAGTATTAAGCATTATCATGATCTGCTTAGGGAGTAGGAACTATACAAGAGCTGTACTATTAGAACAAAAACAAGCTCCTTTGCAAAGTTCAAATCTACAGTGAGATACGTGCAATAAACTGGATAGCATATCTATCTCCTCCAGAACAACTTCTCTTTATAGAATTGCAGAGGCAAAACATAATCCATTTCCTGAACTATTTTTAATGGAAGATATCAGGGATTAAACCAGGCATATATATACACATCCATTTTAATAGCATATATAAATATAATTGCTATTAAAATGAAGAAGTGAAACATTGTATTTTTATGATTTTCTCATTTTTCACATTATGTAATAATATGTTATTTTAGTAGGTGATCTTGGTTCTGCATAAGTGCATAAACATTCTATCATTGTGTCAGAAACTCTTCTTTCTTAAAGTTGCTTTTATTCTTTCAGTAAACTAAATACATCAGTCATGGAAAATTTCAACCTTCACTGAGTTTTTTTCTTAATACATGATAAAATCAAAAGAAATAAGACTTATTTATAAGGGAATATCAGATTTAGAAAAGCATAAACTTTTCTTGTAACATAAAACTCATGAAGAATGAAGGATGGATGGAAGGAGGAGTAGGCAAAAAAGTTAAATGGAGCTGAATGAAGATAAATACATCTGATATTCTGACTTCACAAGTACTGTATCCATGAAACTCAGGTTTACCATATCTAGGTGGTAAAATCCAGAGACAGTTAGATGGCAGCAAAGAGATACTGATTTATTCTCCTTGTAATGACCACTTTAGAATAAATGCAGCTATATTACCTTCTCTCTTATCACTAAGCAATATCCTTCAAGGATATTTTGACTTCCATAAGACTTCTACCCTCATAATACCTGATTGAATTATTTAGCAATTAACCTCTAGCACCAACATATTAAATTCAGACACTTCTGACATCATGTCTAATTTAGCCCAGAAGAAAAAAAATGCTTCCATACAATATCATGATGATCCTCTAAAGAAGTGTCTCTGTGTGTTTTCTTTATTTATTTTACTAAATTGACTGAAATTTCTTTTCACAATGGTAGAGCAGTGAAATTAAAGAACATAATCTTTAACAATAAGAAAAAAGGGGACAATTATTTTTTGTTGTTTATTCATTCTACAGACACAATTCGCCTTGCCATCCAGGCCAGTGTAACACTGTGGTTTCTGCTGTAGGATGCGTAGTGCTTACTAAAGGTAAAGTAAAGGTTCTCCCGCACATGCGTGCTAGTCATTTCCAACTCTAGGGGCCAGTGCTCATCTCCGTTTCAAAGCCGAAGAGCCAGCGCTTGTCCGAGGACGTCTCCGTGGTCATGTGGCCGGCATGACTAAATGCTAAAGGCGCACGGAACACTGTTACCTTCCCACCGTAGTGGTCCCTATTTTTCTACTTGCATTTTTACGTGATTTCGAACTGCTAGGTTGGCAGAAGCTGGGACGAGTAACAGGCGCTCACTCTGTTACACGGCACTCGGGATTCGACCCGCCAAACTGCCGACTTACTAGTGCACTTTAATTCAGAATGCATGGGTGTAAAATATATCCATGCAATGATTTCAAGATGTAGTGCAGAGGGAGAGAAGAGCATTAGGACTATCCATGGCCTCTCCTGAGAAACCAGTTGTTCTAGACTCCTCCAACAATTACCTAGACAGAACCAGTTCCATTATGCTTCTTTTCTCCTTGGGGAAATCAATAGCTATTAACTTTGTGTGCAGTGAGACCACCTCTGAAGACTCTTTTCTGGAAGGCTGCTGGGTTGACCACTATTAGAACTTTTTCCTTTTGTTTCATGTTGTCCTGTCTTCTAAAATGTAATTATGAGGAAATAACTGTTTTAGAACTGATACCTTTAAACCTTTCTCAGTGTCAATTTTTTTTGCTAAAAAAGAGAACTAAATATTTATTTAATAAACTAGGAAAATACATAGCAAATACTCCCTATAGGACAAATTGTCACAGTCGTTTTGTAGCACATTGAGGAATAGAAAAGTCAAGAAACCATTAAAAATTGGAAATCAACATACCATACAAGAAAATCTTATTTAGGTTTCTCCCCACCCAGCAGCCTTCACCTTCTACAGTAATTTCCTGTACTGAAATCAGCAGTTAAGAAACTGCTACTCAGATTTCAATAGATTTTTTGCCTTGGTGATGGTGCTAACCAGGTGTACTATCCAGACTACTGTCAGAACAGTTCTTGACTGATGGATTCCTCTCAGAAGCTTATCCTTCACCCAGGAAAACTGCCCCTCTCTCTTTTCTTTCTATGGGATGGGTTTTTGAGGACATAATTTCCATTGATGTATTTTTTGTGTGACCCCCACCCAGTAGATTTCCTCTTGTACTTGGCTTCTTCATGGTGGTGGGGGGGAGAAAGGCTGCCTTCCTACAGAAAAAGTGGTTGTATCCTTCATTCCAGTCCTTTTCAGTGTGACTGCTGAAGCACTTAGGTTATGCAAAGGACCCTTAGACATCCAGCCCTTTGGAGCAGGGGTCTCCAACCTGTGGGCTGCGGCCCGGTACTGGGCAACAACCTGTGGGCCACCGGGCTGCGGGAATGGCTAGTGAGTGCAAACACATGTTTGCACATGTGCGGGAGTACTAGCACCACCACCAGCATCACACAGGCCCTAGTGGCCCGTTTGCGCACACATGTTGGTACTAATGGCCCATTTGTGCACACATGTGGGCACTAGCAGCCCGCTTGTGCATGTGCACAGGTGCCAGCACCATTGCAGGTGCACATGGCCTGCTTGCACATGTGCATGGGTACTAGCACCGCCACTGTGCACATGCCCATTTGCGCACACGCACATTTCTCTGCTCCTCCCTTTCCCTCCAAGGAAAGATTGGGGAGCTCTGTTTTGAAGTGTACAGGCAGATAAGGAAATGGGAAGATCAGAGATCAAAACCTCAAACTGGCAGAGTAGGGAGGAACTAAGAGAAAAAGAGGCAGGACAGGGAAACAAAGATAAGAGACAGAGAAGAAAAAGGGAAGATTATGGAGGGCATATAAAAGGAGAGTACCTTAAGGAAAGGTGAAGCAGGAGAAAAACAGAGGATATGAAGAAATGAAGAAGACGGTGACTAAGTTGAGAAGAAGGGCATCAAGTGGACCGGCTTCTGTAAAAAAGAGAATCAAAGCAGCAGAGGAAATATCCAACACATTGAATTGGATGAGTTGTGAAACAAAAATAATAGCCATGGCATGGAAATAAAGGAGAGCATTCAGCCATAGAGATGAAAGCTAAACCAGGCAAGGGACCTGGGAGATAAGAAACCATAGAGAGAAAAACAGAACAATCAGCTGCTAAAAGAAAGACCAGGCAAGCTTAACAAAGGACAATTCTCAGTTTGGTACTCAACAACAGCAACTAAAATATTTTGGGTTGTTTTTTCAATAATTAGACAAATAAGAGGATCACTTAAAATGTGTTTAAATATTTTATATAGTGTCATAGAAGGCAATAAAATAATTTTGCTATGGTAATTTAGAAAAGGAAACTGATTATATCTTGCTATACATGTAAGAAATTATAGTCTAGTTGCTACATATGCTAGAAATCATACATAGAAATTGTAGACTGTCTTTAGATCTGCTAATGGTGGTTGATCAGGGCTATGATTTGAATAAGAAATGTGTCAAATCTCGGCTGAAAAGCCCATCGAAGTAAAACACTGGAGACATAGCAACCTCCGATGTAAACTTTAATCAGGCGTAACATACCAGCAGATAGAAGTAAAGCTAGATCTGGCAATATGGCGAGAAACAGATAATTAAAAGAGTAAAACTTTCCTTCCCTCTCTGACAGTTCAGGTCACATTGTCCAATTAATCTTCCAGCAGTTGTTATGAGAAGAAACCTTTGGCTGCCAAAACATTCCTTCAGCAGTTTCAGCTCTCACACTAATAGGGAACAAATAGGCAAAGTGTTAGGTTGTCCATTGAAACAATGTAATATAATGTCCATCATATGAGACTCAAGAAAAAAGAATCAGATATAATTGTTAATTTCTTGATTTTTATACAAAAAATATTGAGATATCTATCAAGCAGATGGATTACTTTTGTAAATGGAATAATATTTTCACATTTATTTAAAGGTTTAGCACTACCACTAATTGCTAAGCACATTGGTTTGTGCTTAAATTGTAAGCCGCCCTGAGTCTTCAGAGAAGGGCGGGATATAAATGGGATTAAAATAAAAAATAAATAAATAAGTAGTAGGACATACTACATGAATTATGAAATGTGGGATCACCCTGAGCCCCAGTGATTTTCCCATTGATAGATACAGAGCATAAAAGGAGAGCTTAACTCCATTGTTGTTAGAGATATCAAATAAGTCTTTTGAAAAAGAGGTCCTTCCCTTATCATTTGCTGAGGTTTATATAATGGTGCTCTGCAGCCAAAGATGGAGAAGCTCTATACAGTCAGTAAAAACAAGACCAGGAGCTGACTGTGGCTCAGACCATGAGCTTCTCATTGCAAAGTTTAGGCCTAAACTGAAGAAAGTAGGGAAAAGCACTAGGCCACTCAGGTATGAACTAAATCATATCCCTGATGAATATACAGTAGAGGTGACAAATAGATTTAAGGAATTAGATCTGATAGACAGAGTGCCTGAAGAACTGTGGACAGAGGTTCGCAACATTGTAGAACAAGTAGCAACCAAAACCATCCCAAAGAAAAAGAAATGCAAGAAAGCAAAATGGCTGTCTGAGGAAGCTTTGCAAATAGCTAAGGAAAGGAGGGAAGCGAAAGGCAAGGGAGAAAAAGAAAGATACGCCCAATTGAATGCAGAATTCCAGACAATAGCTAGAAGAGATAAGAATGCCTTCTTAAATGAACAGTGCAAAGAAATAGAAGAAAACAATAGAATAGGGAGGACCAGAGATCTCTTCAAGAAAATTGGAGAGATGAAGGGAACCTTTCATGCAAAAATGGGCACGATAAAGGACCAAAATGGCAGGGACCTAACAGAGGCAGAAGAGATTAAGAAGAGATGGCAAAATTACACAGAAGAACTATACAAGAATGAGCTTAACGTCCCTGATAACCACAATGAGGTGGTCACTGACCTCGAGCCAGACATCCTAGAATGTGAAGTGAAGTTGTCACTGCGTTTTTTCTGTTTGTCAGCTACGCACATCTCACTCTGTTTTTCTGCCAGCTGCATAGTAATCTTATCAATGTAACCAAGGTGATTGTCACATGTCCAGCCATGTTATGGTTTCATGCCTAAAACTGCTATTAAGTGTGCATGTCTACAAAAGTTTTCTCACTTTACTTTTCTCTTCTCTTTAGAAAAACTGAGCAACAACAAAGCTAGTGGAGGTGACAGTATTCCAGCTGAGCTATTCAAAATCTTAAAAGACGATGCAGTAAAAGTGCTACACTCAATTTGCCAGCAAATTTGGAAAACTCAACAGTGGCCACAGGATTGGAAAAGATCAGATTACATTCCAATTCCAAAGAAAGGCAGTGCCAAAGAATGTTCAAACTATCGCACCATTGCACTCATTTCACATACTAGTAAAGTTATGCTTAAAATCCTACAAGCTAGACTTCAGCAGTATGTGAATTGAGAACTATCAGAAGTACAAGCAGAATTTCGATGAGGCAGAGAAACTAGAGAACAAATTGCCAACATATGCTGGATCATGGAGAAAGCTAGGGAGTTCCAGAAAAACATCTACTTCTGCCTCATTGACTATGCTAAAGACTTTGATTGTGTGCATCACAACAAACCATGGCAAGTTCTTAAAGAGATGGGAGTACCAGACCATCTTATTTGTCTCTTGAGAAACCTATATGCGGGCCAAGAAGCAACAGTGAGAACTGGACACGGAAATACTGATTGGTTCAAAATTGGGAAAGGAGTCCAGCAAGGCTGTATACTGTTGCCCTGCCTATTTAACTTCTATGCAGAGTACATCATGAGAAAGGCAGGGCTAGATGAATCAAAAGTTGGAATTGCCGGGAGAAATATCAACAACCTAATATATGCAGATGATACCACTCTAATGGCAGAAAGTGAAGAAGAACTAAAGAGCCTCTTGTTGCGGGTGAAGAAGGAGAGTGCAAAAGTTGGGTTGAAACTTAATATTAAGAAAACCAAGATCATGGCATCTGGCCCTCTCAATTCCTGGCAATTAGATGGAGAAGAAATGGATGTAGTGACAGATTTTACTTTCATGGGCTCCAAGATCACTGCAGATGGGGACTGTAGCCAAGAAATTAAAAGACGCTTGCTCCTGGGAGGAAAGCCATGGCAAATCTAGACAGCACACTAAAAAGCAGAGACATTACCCTGTCAAGAAAAGTGCATATAGTCAAGGCTATGGTCTTCCCAGTTGCAATGTATGCCAGTGAAAGCTGGACCATAAGAAAGGCTGAGCGCCAAAGAATTGAGGCCTTTGAACTATGGTGCTGGAGAAGACTCCTGCGAGTCCCTTGGACTGCAAGGCGATCAAACCGGTCAGTCCTAGAGGAGATCAACCCTGACTGCTCTTTAGAAGGCCAGATCCTGAAGTTGAAACTCAAATACTTTGGCCACCTAATGAGAAGGAAGGACTCACTGGAGAAGAGCCTAATGCTGGGAAAGGTTGAGGGCAAGAGAAGAAGGGGACGACAGAGAATGAGGTGGCTGGATGGAGTCACTGAAGCAGTAGGCGTGAGCCCAAATGGACTCCAGAAGATGGTAGAGGACAGGAAGACCTGGAGGAACATTTTCCATGGGGTCGCGATGGGTCAGACATGACTTTGCAGCGAACAACAACAACAATATAATGGTAATTTGGAAAATGGGAAAATGTGGATGGGCTGTCATCCAATTTTGTCAAATGTAAATGCAAAGATTCTGACTGTAACTATGGTACAAAGATTGCAGGAGTTATTACCATCAATAATTCATTCTGCACAGTCTGGCAGTATGAAAGCTTTTGATAAGAATAGATTGTTGGTAGATAATTTTAACAATATAATTTGAAAATTATGAAGTGAATGTAAAGTCTTTATTGGACATCGAGAAAGCCTTTGTTATGTACAAATTAAATTTTGGCAGTCAGATAAATCACCTTTTATTTCTGATACTAAAATATATTCATGCTTTTGCTCAAGTAATTACTAATAGGATTATCCCTTCTTCCTATTAAGATGTATCAGAGAACTAATCAGAGATGTCTCTTATCTACTCTTTAATTTAGTCTTGGAACCTTTGGCTTGTCTTTGTTCTGAATTGCAACCCAGCAGTCAGAATACTGCAAGCCTTTTCCCAGAAATGTCAGATAGCAATTAAGTTTGAATATGCATCTCTCCTGAACGTCTCTCTATGGCATGTACACTCCGAAGATACTCTCATCTGTTCTAAAAAGCAAAAGTAGAACTCCTGGGAGTAGATCAAGAACTGCTGCAGCTGCTCCTGCTAGAATCATCTCTAGAAACAAAGAAGATCCAGAGGCCTTCAGCACTTTGCTTCAGGATTCAGACCCTAATGAATCTAAAGAATTCCAAGGAATAAGGAACAGCTCTAGTTACACATTGCCTTCTTCATTCTCAATTCTTCCCATTTCTGTGTATATGTAGGAAACTCTATGTAGTTTCAGACTGAGATTTACATTTCTTTTTGTTAATATCTTGACCTCATGTATAACATGGAAATTGTCCTGCTCCCAAGATAATGAATTCTGGCTGACCAGCATCATTTTTCAATTATAATTTGCTTTTAATTCAGGAGCTTTAGATCAGAGTTCCCCAACCTTTTGGGCACCAGGGACTGGTTCCATGGACAAAGGTTTTTCCATGGACTGGAGGGTGGGTGGTTTTGTGTACTGCCTGCATCCCATGTATGGGGTTTTGCTTGTTTGTGCATACCACAGCCTGGTACTGGTCCACGGATCGGGAGTTGGGGACCCCTGCTTTAGATAGTGTACATTTTCCTATTTTTTTTTCACAAGAAAAGTCTGCTCAGTAAGTTGGATAGCTTACCTCTGGACTGAAGTAGCCTTCTTGGAAGCCTTTTTTTTTGCATATCTTACAGACATCCCTTTTAGACAGACTGTGACAGTATTTTTTAAAATATATTTTATTAATTTTTTACAGTAACAGTCTTTAGTGCTTGGTATACAATGTGTTGTCTGGGTCCTTCATGTTTTTAACTTTAATATTGCAACACTTTTTGCTGGAATAGATAAACTAACAGAGATTTATGGGGAGGAGGAGCCAAGGTGGTGGACAGGCAGCAAAGGCTGTAAAGAGCCTCCCATTGGTGGATCTGACTGGCAACCATTTGACAAATTTTCTATGCTTCTATGGATATGGCACTAAAACAGTATTATGATCACCTCATAAGGAAAAAAAGATCTTAGTTATGCATTAAGTAATCTCCAATCACTTCAGGTATAACTTTGATGCAGTGACCAAAATAGAAACTTTATGATGTTACAAAACCCAAAGCAGATCCAGACGCTAATAATTAATGAATCTTTATCTGACTATTCTTATTTACTTATTAAATTTTTATGCCACCCGTCTCATTAGAGGTAACTCTGGGTGTGTTTTACAAATGGCTATCTGGGATTGGCAATCTGGCATTTTAATTCCTATCACTCCCATGCAGTATAATCAATGGCAATCGATTGTGAGAATTGCACTCCAAAACATCTAGAAAGCACTAAGTTTCCCACATCAGACTTTCCTGCTTAGAAAGCTTGTGCACTCGCATCATTGTCACCTCAGCTGACTGTCCATCTTCCTCCCACTTACAATGGGGTTCTCCCATTCTTACTGAAACACCCTCACTAAAACAGTTGTTTCTATTCCTCACTCTCTTCCTCTCCCCCATGCCTGTTTGTTTGCCAATGTGCTTTCTTTCTTGGCCAAATACCAGCTTCCACCATGGGAACAAAGTGTCCTCCTGACCGCCTGATCAGTCAATCAGATGATATCATTGTTCCAGCATTGTAAAATGTGCCAGAGAGGCATTTCCTCGTACTCTGCTTCTAATTCATCCATCATGATACTTCTGATGCTGGCAGGGGTGGGGGAGAGAAGAAAATTATACAGTGAGCTTTATTCTAATCTTTCTTGCCATTTCCCACAACCTCTTGATCCGATCACATCAATGAGGAATAAAGAACTTTAGACATCTTTAGTCCCTTCTCTGTCTTCCTCTGTTCTTGTTAAAACAATTTTTCAATTATGAAATGGCTTTTTATCCTCTTTTGCATATGTCTGCATGGGACCAGCCAAAGGATAATTTCATTATTTTCTTTAATGATAAGAGCTAACTTTCATTTTGTAGGATCCACTCATTTCTTTCTCTGTGTGAAATGTAATACAACTCCTTTCAGGACAGGTATATTTTTAGAGGTTTTTCCACTTTTAGGGGTTTTTTTTAAAAAAAATAATATATCAAGAAGTTAAAGAGGCTAAATCCAAAAGCAAATTCTCTTTCAGTCATGCATCAGACCCCCCAAGTTGATGTTAACTCAAAGACAAGATGTGGATACTTTCTCCAAGCCATACAAACCAGCTTATTCAAACAGATACATATTGAAATTTGGTTTTTATAATCACACAGACCAATGGGATTTCTCTAGTTGCTGGGTAAGCTTGAGACACAAAGTGATTTATTATTTTAAATGTTTAAAATGCTATGTATCCATAACAAGTATTCCACCCTTATAACCTACCGTACTTTGTAAAAAAAAAATAACTGGCAAAAGGTTAATGATGATGATGATGATGATGATGTTTCCATTCAATCATGTACAACTCTTGAGGATTCTATGCGGTCTTTGTATCTTTCAATCTTGCTTCTTTGAGTTTTTCTGTGCTCTGGCTGGTGTCTTTTATTGCTAAATCTTCCAAACATAACTGTTTTCTCAAGTGAATTCCCCCACATGACATGGCCAAAATAAGTGAGATGCAGTTATATATATATATATATATATATATATATATATATATATATATATATATATATATATATATATATATATATATATATATATATATATATATATATATATATATATATATATATATACACAGTATATACTGTATATTTTCATTCCAGTGACATATCTTGGTGTTTGGCACTTTAGTACCTGCTTGTTGGTCACCTTTGCTGTCCAAGGAATACGCAGGAGCCTTCTCCAGCACCACAGGTTCAAATGAACAAAGGTTAATATGCTATGTAAAACAGATGAACAGATAAAAGAAAATGAAACTTCCAAATCAATTTGCTTTTTAACTTAAGCATACTGTAAGCCTGCCTGCCTCAGTGCTGCTTTTGTGGCTGCAGTAAACAAGAAAACTATATTCAGAAAAATCTGAAGGAGAGAGATGAAATGACAATAATCTACATTCTACAATATCCTGCATTCTATATTTAGCCCTGCCAAAGCAGTCTTTATGTATTATGTATTTAGCCATGCACACAGAACTAGGTAAGGAAATACTATAAAAACAATGAGGAGAAGCAGATGGCATCCATAGTCTTCCAAGAAGTATTATGTGATTGATTGGCTTTTGCCACCACCAAGGTATCCAGAGATACCTTCTACCTTTTAGATTTTCTCAAGGCATTATATTTGACTCCTGAGAATATCAAAGACAGACAAGAGAACAAATGCATCTTTAAACAAATTTTTCACTTGAGACACAAATGACCAGGGTAAAATGATTGTATTTGGGGTACACTAGGCAAAAATGATCTCTCATAGGCTCTTGTAAGAAGTCTTAAATGCTGGGACAGGTGGAAAGAAAGAGAAGAAGAGGATGACCAGCAGCAAGCTGGATGGTCTCAGTTACAACAGTGACAAGTGCCCCATTGTAAGTCCTGTAAAACCAGATTAGGGACAGATCATCGTGGAGAAAATCTGGTTGCTAAATGTCAACAATTACTTGATGGAATATAAACAATCAATAAAAGCATTGGGAGATATAAAAATAATGGCTAGATCTAGATGTCTGAAAAAGAAAAAAGAAATGGAAGTCAAAAGTATGTGTTGACGCAAAGCATCAGTAGCTGACCAAGAATATGTATTGACTTCAGATTAACCATAGCATAAGACCTTGTTTTACTGAGTCCTTCTCACCATAATTTACTATTCAAAATGGGTAAGGTAAAGGTAAAGGTTCCACCGCATGTGTGTGCTAGTCCTTTCCGACTCTAGGGGCCGGTGCTCATCTCCGTTTCAAAGCCGAAGAGCCAGCGCTTCTCCGAAGATGTCTCCATGGTCATGTGGCCGGCATGACTAGATGCCAAAGGCGCACGGAACGCTGTTACCTTCCCACCATAGTGGTCCCTATTTTTATACTTGCATTTTGACGTGCTTTCGAACTGCTAGGTTGGCAGAAGCTGGGACGAGTAACAGGCGCTCACTCTGCTACGCGGCACTCGGGATTCGACCCGCCAAACTGCCGACCTTCTGATCGACAAACTCAGCGTCCTAACCCACTGAGCCACCGCGTCCCTCAAAATGGGTAGGCTGACATTAAAATGTGGAATGTCATAGCTGCTAATAATTATGATAAACTGTCAGAATTGCAGCAATTGTGTATCTTTTCCCTGCTCAGCTGTTTTTCCTCTGCCTCCTTTCGTTTCCTTTGTGATGAATCTTAGTTTGTAGACTCCCCAAGGCAAGAAGGTGTTCTTGGTATGTTTTAAATGGCCTTTCTGAGTGTGCTGTGTTTTTATTCTGTTCACCAGCCTCTCTTCTTGTAGATAGGGAAGCTTATATTTTTGAATTATTGTAATGGTAATGATATTCCAAAAATACATGAGCTGAATCATGTATCAACCTGGAACACAGATAATCCTGAATTTGTATGATGTTTCCAACCACACACACACCAAGCCCCAAATGCCCAGTTTCCTCACCTTGGCACTAAAGGGTTGCTGATTCCAGATGAAACCAATTTCAGGCATTCTTACCACCACCACCAAAAAATAAGCAGTGAATCTGTGTGGTACAGCTATATACAGGTAAGCTCGGTTTGTGTGTATACTTGCAGAAGTGGGTGTAAGAAAGAACAAATATTAACTGTATTAAACTACTGATTAAATGTATTTGCCTATATAATGCTCCATTTATAAAATTGATCCTCTCTCTAGATATGATATTTTTTTCCATATCATATGTCATATACAGAAACACACATGATACACACATCCCTTGCAGAAGAAACAAATAGAAAGAGAAAGAGGGAAAGTAGGGGATTAAGGCAGAGGTCCCCAACCTTTTGAGCACCAGGGACCGGTTCTGTAGACAGAGGTTTTTCTGTGGACCGGAGGGGGCGTGGCTTCATGTACTGCCTGCACCCCCCGTGGATGGGGATTTGCTTGTTTGCACAGACCGATTTCTGGCATGATGTGGCCCGGTGCCAGTCCATGGACCAGGGGTTGGGGACTCCTGGATTAAGGGACATAGGTAGGAAAACAAGGAAGGAAAACACAGAAAGGCCATGTTTACCTAGCCAAAAGAATATATGGAAATATTCAGCTCTCTCACCAGCTTCTAGGAATCACTCAGATAAACAGTTAATAAATCTTCCCCAAAAGTAAAAAGCTAAGAAAAAAAAAACTTAGAACACTGAAATTGTGTTCTGTTCTGTTAGTTCAAGTCAGACAGTACTGCAGGTGTATAATTAGCAATAACTTCTCTCTGGCTGTCTTGCTCACTTTCCTCAAATAATCTTTTGTTTGTTCACTGTTTTAAAACACTTCTGCAGTCAAAGATTGGCATTTCATCAGCTAAGAAGGAATAACTAGTCAAATCCCATATTCACCTTTAATTTAAAGAAGACTAATGATTTCCTTCAGAAAAAAACTTAATAAATGTTAAATATCTGAGTCTTGGAAAGTAAGTCAGTCATCATATTATTAGTTTTACGTTTATTCATTTATTAAATTTCTACACCACCCATCTCACCCAATAATGTTCCGGCATTTCTAAGAATACGTAAAATACATATTTCCGCTTATAACACTTTGGATAGAAATAATACAAGTCAAATCATGAGGTGATATAATCATCTACATTTTATTCACTTTGTATTGCTGTATTACATAGGTTTTAATTAAATATCATCACAACTTGTACGCCAGTTTATTAGCAAGTTCATCAACACATTTCTTCTCATTTCACAATCACTGTAATTTGTAGTAGTAAAATACCATACAATCTAATTCAACACAGTATGGAAGCAGAAGAGTGGAAAGGCGGGCTTTTAGGCTGACACAGAGCCAAAGTGCACACATAAGGAAATCAAATAAAGCAGACTTCCCTTTCCAAGAGCCACCATTTCACTCCGGTGTGGAACCTTTTCCTTTATTTATTTATATGATTCATATTTATTTATATAATTCATATATAAGAGGCACACACATATATTGTGTGCCTCTTTCACACAAGTGACTCTTGGAGGCTTAAAAGGATTTTAAAAAACAGGAAAAAACACAACAAATACCCCCCCAGTGTCCAAGGATAAATAATAATCCCATTCCAAAACCCCATATTATTTTTCAGTAGAAAATGAAACAGCATAAACAAGTTATAATCTCAAATCTCCATGGTCCTTTTGTGTTAAATATTGGGGAAAGGGAAGTTGTCCCTGGAGTGATTCAGCCCTTCAGAATAGACCAGATCAGAAAACAGACTCCACAGGAAAATTAGAACTATAGTGTATTGAAATTAGCTATAATAACAGAATTTTGCAGGCCTGATTGTGCTCTACTCTCCTCCCTTT
The DNA here is from genome assembly GCF_947247035.1 of Vipera ursinii. Classification (NCBI taxonomy): domain Eukaryota; kingdom Metazoa; phylum Chordata; class Lepidosauria; order Squamata; family Viperidae; genus Vipera; species Vipera ursinii. The sequence continues at coordinate 78,592,152 of NC_139513.1, forward strand.
TATACCCCAATGGATATAATTAAGAATAGAACAGAACAGAACAGAACAGAACAGAATAGAATAGATCAGACGGGAGCTTGCCTGATAGTTTTTATTTTTAATGATATTAGGAATGAATGTTTCATCCCAATTTGCCTATGTAATGGTTCTTGCCTATTTCTCTCAAGGTCATCTCCATGCTTCTCTACAGTTACAAATAAAAGCACTATGAATACAAAATACCTTTGTTCAAATTTAGCGTTCCACTTTCAAGTGAAACTGTACACTCGTCCTGTCTTCATAACTCTAATTCTTCTGGTGCTATCCTTAGTGATGCTTGTCCTGTTATATTTTCTCATCATAAACTGACTCCTGTGAGTTATTTCACAGTCTGGAAAGATGCACAAGGCATTAATCTGAATGAATTGCATACCTGTCTGCTTTCAAAACAACTTGTGAAATGCCAAGCCTTCTCTAGAGTACAGAAATTGGTGGATCTGACTGGCAACCATTTGACAAATTTTCTATGCTTCTATGGATATGGCACTAAAACAGTATTATGATCACCTCATAAGGAAAAAAAGATCTTAGTTATGCATTAAGTAATGTCCAATCACTTCAGGTATAACTTTGATGCAGTGACCGAAATAGAAACTTTATGATGTTACAAAACCCAAAGCAGATCCAGACGCTAATAATTAATGAATCTTTATCTGATTATTCTCCTGGTTGTAGGGCCCATTTGTTTGCATATCACTTGCCTAGTTCACACAACAAAGCATTGAAGCATGATGTGATGAGGGATTTCTTCTTAAGCTAACTCATTGCAGAACCTGATGCTGTATTAGGGCTAAGAATATGTGACTAACTAAAGACCTTTTAGTGCTTTCCATGCTTAAGGGATGGTTAAAAATTAGATCTTGATTTTAGTCTAGCCTCTTAACCACTACACAGTACTGGCTCTGAACAATTTTTTCTTCTTAGGATCCTGTAATCCCTTGCTTCAGGGTGGGATCAAGGCAACCGAATAGAGCTATGTGTTTACTGGCCGGATGCCCTTCCTGAAGCCTACATTGTGTTTGCAGCAGACATTTTCCCATTGCACCCTATAGAGAAACATCTGTCACTGCCTAGGATTGAACTCTTAACCTTCTGAATGGGAGGCGAGCATCTTCACTCTAGGCCACCATGCTAATATACATTGTGACTGGTGTGCCAACAGCAGAGTAGTTTACACGTATTGCTCCCCAGATGCGGAAATGATGACTGTCACATGTAGGCCATTTTATCTGCCTAGAGAAATTACTGTGGTAATTATTATAGCTGTTGACATTCCACCTGATGCCAATGTCAGTGCGGCACTTTCCAAGCTATATGACGTCATCTCCAGGCAGCAGCAAACTCATCCAGAGGGTGCTCTTGTCGTGGCTGGGGACTTCAATCAAGCCTGTCTTAAGACAGTTCTCCCCAAGTTTGTGCAGTATGTGCTATTTTCCCCCAGAGGGAAGAACACTCTAGACCAGGGGTGGCGAACCTATGGCACACCTGCCACAGGTGGCACGTGGAGCCGTCCCTGTGGGCACGCACACCATCACCCCAGAAGGAGGCGGGGCCAGGCTCCTCCCCTCCACTTCTCCACATGCGCCTGCGCTCTCTTTCTCTCTCTCTGCTCTCTTGAGTCGGAGCAGGTGCAAGAGCTAGGCAGATCAGGGCTGGATGGTGGAAGCAGCTGCCAGTGTGAGTCCAGGTAAGACTGCAGAGCGATTTTGCAGGGGCCCCCCCCATGGCCAATCCGGGTGGCAGAGGCCTTTTACAAGCCTCTGGAGCTTGGATCAGGCCGCTGGGGTGCTGCAAAATCACCCTGTGGCTGTGGATTCGAGCTCGGGAAGGAAGGCAGAGTTTTCCATGCAGGGGATGGGGGTAAGAAAATGGTGGTGGTGGCACGGCGATCTGTGCGGGGGAAGGAAATGGTGGTGGCGGCAGCAAGGAGATCCATGTGGTGGGGGAGAACAGTGGCAGTGGCACGGCGATTTGTGGGGGGAAATGGCAGTGGGGGAAAGGAGATCCATGTGGCGGGTGGGGGGGAACAGCGATGGCACAGCGATCTGTGCAGCAGCTTGGGGCAACAATCTTCCCTCCCCCTGCCATGGCAGGCAGCTACTCACCTCACTGTGGGCCATGCCCAGAACCCCCGGACGGCCACCGGGTGGTGGCAAGGAGATGGCCTGGCTTCCCCTCATCGTTGCTGGCTGTCTGGGCTCTGTGGCCCAGCGCTCACCCTCCCCCCATAGGAGAAAGAGCCTGGAGAGAACAGAAGAGCTTGAAGCTAATGGGGGGAATGTGTGAATGCACAGAGGAGAGAGCCTGGAGGGAATGGAAGAGAAAGCTTGGAGCGAATGGGGGGGGGGGGAAATGTGTGAATGCATGGAAGAGAAAGAGCCTGGAGGGAACAAAAGAGCTTGGAGTGAATGGGGGGGAGGGGGAATGCACGGAGGAGAAAGAGCCTGGAGAGAGCTTGGAGTTAGGGGGAGAGCTTGGAGTTAGGGGGGGATGTGCAGAGCAGAAAGTATTCATTCACACTTCCTGTCCCTCCCCCCGCCTTTGCTCCAAGCTCTTTCTGCTCCCTTCATTCACACTTCCTGGACACAGAGGGGGAGGGAAGGAAGGAAGGAAGGAAGGAAGGAAGGAAGGAAGGAAGGAAGGAAGGAAGGAAGGGAGGAAGGGACAATGGGAGGGAGGAAGGGAGGGAGGGAGGGAGGGAGGGAGGGAGGAAGGAAGGAAGGAAGGAAGGAAGGAAGGAAGGAAGGAAGGAAGGAAGGAAGGGACAATGGGAAGGAAGGAGATGGGAATGAGAAAGGGTGGCAGGCAAGGAAGGAGGGGAGGGGGAAGGAAGGAAGGAAGAAAGGAGATGGGAATGAGAAGGAGAGAGGCACATGACCCCTGGGGATGCTGCAATGGTCATAAGTGAAAAATGGTCATAAGCCACTTTATTCAGTGCCTTTGTAATTTCAAACAGTCACTGTTGTAGGTCAGGGACTACTGTACTTTATCACTTTTTTCCTTTTTTGTGGGGGTGGGTCATCAAGTTTTTGACACCTTGCTAAGCAACTGGAAAAGCCCTGAGTTAGAGTACTCAGATTGCAGCTGCTTTCTTGCAGGTATGTGGAATGGCGTGGGACCCACAGGTTTTGCAAATTTAAGTTACAACTTATTAGGAAAGATAAAATAGACAACCAAGAATGCTTTATTGACCATTCTTCATCCAGATTTTATATCGGTTGCATCTGCTATTACAGGCATTCTGCTTCAGATTTCTGTTATTTTCAGCATCTGGTAAAATGAATGAGTACTTTTCCAACAACCTGTAAAATCCAAGACACTGTGCTTTCATTGTTTAATTCCCCCCTCATACAGTAGTGGCCAAAATTGTGGAAACCTTTTGGGAAAAGTGTACAGTAGAAATGCCACCTTTGGTTAAGTTTCCACCATTTTTTCTTGTAATTTCTTTATAACTGTAGCCTTGTTCACTTAATAATACTATTTTACATCGCTTTCTGGGCAACCAGTCAACTCTTTGCACCATTACTTTAATTTTCTTACATTTTACAAACTCAATGAAAGAACACAAAGAACACAACCAACTTGATAGTGATCACATAACACACTGACAAATGTCCTCCTCTCAGCTTCCATACATGACATCAATAATTGAATCCTACTGTGATCTGATTGGCTTATTGCCAAAACAAGATGAGGAGCCTCCTGTCCACTGTCCCACCTGCCAGAGAACCCCTGGATCTCCCCCAACCCTACCGGCCCCCATAGGCATCCCTCCTCAGGAACAACATTGAGGTGGCCACACCCACCCATGCTGCCATGACTACCATAGCCATGCCCACTCAGTGGGCCATGCCCACCTGGCACCCGGCGATGCATAAGTGGGTTTTGGGTTGCAGTTTGGGCACTCGGTCTCTAAAAGGTTCACCACCACTGCTTTAGACCATGTGTACTCTAATCTGAAACAGGCATACAGAGCACTCCCCCTCCACTACCTGGGTACATCCGACCATCTCTCACTCCTGTTGTCCCCAAAGTATCTCCCTCTCAGGAAAAGAACTCAAGACAGTCACAAAAAGGGTTAAAATCTGGCCAGCAGGTGCTCTCAGTCAGTTGCAGGACTGTTTTGAAACCACTGACTCGAGTGTATTCCATGATCAAGACCTGAATGTATATACGGATGCCTGGAAGCTATATCAGGATGCTTTTCACTGATTGTAGCTCGGCTTTCAACACTATTCTGCCAAGCATCCTTATTGAAAAGCTGACTGACTTGAATTTCCCTCCCTCCATCTGCGATTGGATTAAATACTTTCTAAGGGACCGGCTACAAACAGTGAGGGTCGGGTCTGTTTCATTCACCCCCCTGAAGCTTAGCCCCTATCTGTACTCACTGTACACATACGATTGTGTATCATCTGACCCATCCACTGCGATCATTAAGTTCGTAGTTGATACCACTGTAGTGGGTCTTATTACAGGTGGAGATGAAACAGCGTACGGGGGGAGGTACAAAAACTGTCCCTATGGTGTTTAGAGAACAACTAGCACCTGAACATCGGCAAGACGAAGGAGATGGTGCTAGACCTCCAGAAGAAAAGAGAGGAACCTGCCCCACTTTACATCGGGGGGAGCTATGTAGAGAGAGTTTCCTCCTTTAAATTCCTGGGAGTCTACCTCTGTGAAGATCTTACCTGGAAAGTCAATACAACCCAGGTGGCCAGAAAGGCCCAACAGAGACTCCACTTCCTCAGGGTCTTGAGGAAGAACAGGGTAGAACAATGGCTGAATACCTTCTTTTACTAGTGTACTATAGAGAGAATCCTCTCGAACTGTATTGCAGTTTGGTATGCTGGCCTGACAGCCGCAGATAGGAAGATATTACAGAGGGTGGTGAGCACAGCAGAAAACATTGTGGGCTGTCCCCTGACACCACTGGATGACATCGCCAGGGCTCATTGCCTTGGAAGAGTGAGGAAAATTCTCAGGGATGACTCACACCCTGGTCGGTACCTCTTTACTCTCCTACCATTAGGTAGGAGATACAGGAATATAGCCAGCCATACCAACAGACTGAAGAACAGCTTCTATCCATGGGCTGTCAGTCTCTTGAATGGGAAATAACTTTATGTATGATTGACTTGCGAGGCCAGTGTGTTGTGTGAAGTTAGCTCACATGGTGTAATAAGATAGTGGATTTGTTGCCACTGTGAGTTGTGGTGGGGTGGGCACGAAGGGAAGCTCAGCCAATCTCAATGTATACATGGTTGTACTTTGACATTCATTCATTCATTTACTCTGTACTGGCTCTCAACAATGACTACAGCATATTGGTTTAAATTTAAAAAAAATCTGAGAAAATCCAAAGTGGGTCTTGCAATTTTCAGCAGTACTTTATTGCATTGAAATGGTAGTATATACATTTATAAAACACTGATGTTAATTGGATGTTCACTCATCAAATACATATGATAGTTTCATTGATTGAATTATATCTAATACTATGCTTATCATTTTCATTCTATTCCTTTGTATACACTTATGCCCTTTATATCATTCAATTATCTGAGGTAAAATGGCCCTTTTGAACCTGACTTCATTTATTCCTAAAACATTTTATTGGAAAACACTTAATTTCAGCCAACTCTGAGAGTGATTTTTCCTTAAGTAATGCTTCTCAGATTCTATAGTTAGTGGCTACAATCTAAAAAAAGATCCAAAGTTCAATTTAAATCTAGCTATTATGTAATCAGTTGATTTTTTTATACAACTATTGAAAATATTTTGGCATTTCTCCAGCCTAGCATTTTTTTTTCAAAGCAACTGCTTCATTTTATTTGTTTTTTTAAATAATCAGATCAGAAATTCTGCTGATCAGAATTACAATTGCTTTGGTACATTTAGAAGAGCTGGTTATCCCTTAAAACAACGAGTCTCCTATATAAAAGCAATTCAGCTTTCTTTTTTAAAAAAGGAATTAATTCTTATATATGCTTAGAAAATTGCCCTAGCTATTTTACATTTTTGTTGTAAGAAATAATTACACAGAAATCTACACAAGGAATTCCCATGTCCATCCTGAATGCAGAAAACCACCAATATAACTATTTTAAACTGAAAATTAAAAACAAAAACTGAGAACAATAAACAAAAGATTAAAACAGCCATAAAAATGTACTTCTAGATTTGCAGTGATTAGGTTTATTCAGGGCTTTTTTTCTCATAGAACGCTCAGAACGGAGTTCCGGCACCTTTTTTGGATGGAACCTTGTAGGGTAGGCAAGGTGGGTTGTATGACATGTGTGAGTTCCGGCACCTTTTTCTTTTACAAAAAAAACACTGGGTTTATTGAAAATTCCCTACCCATCTGAATAAACATATTAGAATAATTACATGACAATTAAGGGGAAAATTATTACAAGAAAAAAACGGGAATTTATGCTATTTTTGCTATTGATTGACCTTCCAATTGAATTAGCTTTAACCAAAGCCAGGGTGTATAAAAAAGTATACAAAGAGAGAAACAAAATGAATCATATCAACTAAACAAGAAAAGCTGCCATGTCCCTTGTATGGTAGGTCCAAGGATTCAACACAATACAAACAAATATTTAATTACTGGCAACCTGATTGATATGGACATACTAAGAAAACATTGCCAAAACATGGAAAAATTATCTTTAGCCACAGTTTGCACTGGTAATAAATTGGACTCTGAAAGCGTTTCTGGATGCTGGCCACTGATTTATACAACAAAATGGTATGAATATAATAAAATATTGAAGATTCTTCTCCAAGAGCCTGTCTTCTGTTGACAAAGGTTTTCAATATTCTCAGGTTTTCTTTGTTTAATGGAAGAACTTGATGGAAGACTTTTCATCTTCCACTAAATTTAAAGATTAGAGTGTGCTTTCTCCACTTTTCACAGCAAATCTCAGAAACATCACAATAAATGGCCAAGGCTTATATGTGATATGAAAAGGATATGCTGGATGACAACAGCTTTTTCGAAATATCTAGCAATATAAAGCAGCAAGCAAACAAAATTAAAATTACAGAAACATGGTAAAGTCAGATATATTGCAATTACTATAAAAAGAACACCATTATACAAGAATAAAATCTTCTATCCATAACAAAACACACCCTGCCGCCTTACTTTATAACATACACAATGGATAACCCCACCTCACTTTATAAACTCCTATTCATCACATCTGCTTGTAACTGCTTCCAATCTCTCTTAAATGCATCTAAAGATCTGGTAAGACTAGAATAGAAAAGGAAGAGTGTTCCGTAAGCAGGGACCTAGGTCCTGTAATGCACATCAATTTATAAAGAGGAAATGGAAAGAAACTCCTGTCTTGTCAATCATGTTGTATAACATGATCATGCCAAAACAGGAGCTGAGACACAAAATGAACAGCTAAGTTCAGGACCCTAAACACTAATGATATTAAAAGCTAATAATCTTTCAGCAAATGTAATAATTCGTATTTTAGGGTTCCCAGGGGAAAAAAGGGCAGGTTGGCCATTCTCTAGTCATCCTGGAATTTCATCCCATGTAACTAAGCAAGCAAGACTGACAGCTCCTTCAATATTCTGCTGACACAACCGAAAGATGATCCATTAACAGGAATGGCAATATTAACTCAACTCAGCCCAACCCACTATGGAGGCAGCCTTATTCCACACTGATTGTTGTATTTCCCAACCTGGTCTAAACAATGCATTTCTGCAATGCAAAGTCTGCCTGCTGCATTTCATTTCCTTCTACTGTATGGTTACTTCACTTTAGGCTGCTCTGCTATGCCTGCCTCTTCCTCATGGGAGTTCTACAATTTTCCCCTTCTCATGCAAGTAATAGGAAAACTATGAGGAGAAAATATATCAAGAATGTGGGGAAGTCAAGGGAAAGCAGCTCTTGGAAAAGCTCTATCAGTGGAAAGCCATTGTCCTCCAAGACCAAATTTACATTTAATCAATTTACACCCTTTGCATAATTAGTGTAAATGGTGTCATTTGCAGTAAATTTAATGGACTAACCTTTGTTTTAACATTTGTCTGTTAAATGGTGTGAATTCCAAATGAAAATCCTGTCTACTGTATCTGAAAGCTGGGAAGCTGTAATCTGTTCCTATTTGCACTCATCAGTCATTTTCATGAGGAGTCACATTTTTTTTCACATCTACCACAAAAGAAGAATGGATTTTCATCAAATCTTAGGGCTGCTGACCCCTGCAGGGTTTGGAGTAAAGAGCCATCTGCAACCAGTCATAACTTTCCTAGCCCTTCAGCATCTTGGGTGTAGCTTATATCTCTGTGGTTTTGCTTTCTGATTTCGAGGGACTGCTCAGCTCTCCCCAAACAGAAATCAACACTTGCCCTGAATACTTCACTTCACTCTCCAACCTCTCTACAGCCTTCAGCTTCTCCATTCACATTCTCCATTCTAGCAATAAACTTTTACTCTTCTCTCCATCTCTCTCTCTCCCCCCATCTCTCTCTCTCTCTCTCTCTCTCTCTCTCTCTCTCTCTCTCTCTTTCTCTCTCTCTCTCTCCCCAGTTTCTTCCCTGTCTCTCTTTTCAGTCTCTCTCACACCAGTCTCTCTTCTCTCTCTCCTAATTAGAGTTGCAGCATATGCCCCAGCAAAACTAAGGAGATAAGTGTCTCCCACACACACACACACACACCAAGGACTCTAATCTTAATCATCTATTTACTTCACTGCACCAATGGGTCTCTTCACCCTAAATCTCCCCATACCAGCCCAAGCTAGCAACCAGATCAGCTCATCAGGCCAAAGCTGAGCTGCCTTTTCTTTCACTCCAGGTCTGGCTCCTACCAGCCAAACCAGGACATTAAAATCCATATGGACATCCCCAACATATGCTAGTCTCTGAAAGGGAACTTGAGAGAGCCAAAATCCAACCCAAGTTGTATCGCTGCCCATAGTTTCAGAAAGATACTATCCCACAGCTCTTTTAATTACAAAAGAGTTATTAGAAATCTGTAATTATCTCAGTTTGTTCCTAAAAAGCTTGTTCAGAGGCATTCTAAGTGGTCTAACTGAGAAATGACCTGTTCTAATAAGTCCGAAAAGTACACTTTCAATAGCAGGGCAGAAGAAACTTTATCATGGAATTGGTTGAACTAAAAGTAATGTAGGGAGAATGACAAAGTTTATTAACATTTTTAACATTAGATACTCTTGTTAGGAAAAAATTCATTATTGTGGTATATAATACTATGCATGACCTACAGAATATAAATGGAAAAGTTTTTTTTTCTTTTTCCTTAAAACACTACAACTGGAATGGATAGAAAGAAAATTAGAACAGACAAATGAAAAAGCATTTTCTTGCAGCACTTAATGAACTTGTGGCATTTATTACCACAGGGTGTAGTAATGGCTGCTAGCTTAGATGGCTCTAAAAGGTGACTGTTAAATTCTGGAGGAACAAATTAATTGGGGACTATTCATCCTAACTGAGACTTGATGTCATTTCCAGACTGTCTCCAAACAGTAGGAGAACAGTTAATAGAAATATATATATCCCTCTACAGATCACTTCACAGAGGAATCTCATTTTTCCCTATGAGAAACAAAAACTTCTGAATTAAGATAAGCTGTGACTTCATACAAAAGGGCTATTCTTGTGAAATTTGTATGCTGGATAAGAAAATTTTAGATCCAGGCTCATGGATCAGAACCATTCCATTTCTAAGACCATAGTGTATTGTGTTGTACTTACATTTTTAAGTATGCTGCAAAGTTCCTCACATAAAAAACAGACAGGAGAAAAAGATCTAGTGTTCCATCAAGATTGCCCTTTGATTTTTTATTTTTTTATTTTGTTGGATGATGTCCATGTGTTTATGCCAAGCAAGCTTGAAGTCAGTTACTGATGACTGACTCACTATCTCCACTGGAAATTGGTTCCAAGCTTCCACTACTCTTTCTGTAAAGTAATACTTACTACTCCAAAACAGGCACCAGGTCTTATTTTTGGGGTGTGTCTTTTCCACTCACCTTGCGGCAGCGACACCAACAGCCCCAGCCAGCCAGCCCATTTCTTCTGCAGCCAAAGGAAAAGCTTCATTCTGCAACTGAGAATGGAGGTCCAGCCTGCATTTCACAGTCAGAGGCCTTTCTGGAAGGCCGCTGCAGGCAAGAACTGAGCTACGGATTGAATCCATAGCTCGGTTCTTCGCTGCACAGGCCTTCCAGAAAGGCCACTGACTGCAAAATGCAGGCCAGAGCACCATTCTCAGTTGCAGAATGAAGCTGCTTCTTCAGCCGCTGAAGAAGTGGGCCAGCAAGGCAAGTATCAATCGAGGGGAGGCCTGGTTACAATGGTAAGCTCCACCACCCCATCCCCACCCTAGCATGATTTTTAGGGTTGCACCTCACCCCAAAACTAGGGCTTATTTTTGAGGTAGGCCTTATATTAGGCCCAGCCTCAAAAACCAAGGTAGGTTATTTTCAGGGCAAGTCTTACTTTCGGGGAAACATGGTAACACTACTTTTCAACTTCTGTCACTTTGAGGTTATGCTTCTGTGTTCTTGATTTTTGCAATGTGGGCGTGCTTTTATTTCCTTTTTCATACAACCAGGAGAACTTTATATACTTTTTGTTTATGCAGTATTTCTCTTCATCTGAGGCAATCTACTTGCCCCTTTCTTCATTGTGTCACTTTTTATTTCTAACATATGACTTGGCCCCAAACCAAATACACAACAGTACTTGAAATTTTACAAATTCATCCTCTAAATCGCTAACTGTATGTTTAATCAACAATGTCTTCATATATAATAATTTCCTCTAAGCATTGAGGGTTCTTAACTGTGAAATTGCTATAATTGCCATCAAAAGTATGCATGAATTATATTAAGCACTCTCTTTGCTTTTTAATTTGACTAATTTGCATGAAAGTATTTCCTACCTTCCCACCGTATTTGCTTTCCCTGTATAGCTGTAGCTTAGTTAATGCTGTAAGGGTGATGTTTCCCTGAAGAACAAATTAACAGCCTCATTTATAATCTACAGTGGCATTTCCCCAACCTTATGACATCCAGAAAAGTTGGCCTTTATTCCCAGCATGATCCAAGAGATCTGAAAGGTAGTATTTGTGCATCCACTGAGGAATGCTAAAACAAATGGATTACCAATTTACTGGAAAGCAAATTGGATATTGTAGCCTTAACTCTAATTTCAATCCCAACTCTAGATAAAATCTTTTTGAGATAATATAATTGAGCCAGATACATACATCTAAAATTCATAAAGTATACATATGTGAGTTCTAAATATATAGATGACATCCTTAACTAAAGAACTATTCTGTGGAAGAAAATGCAAGAAAGCAGCAACAGGGTGACATAAAACAGACTTTATTTAGCATTTAAAAAGAATTAAAAATACCTAGACCCCCTCAAAAGTCCAGAGGGCCATGAGTCATGACCAACCTTTGAACCCCCAAGTGAAATAAACATTTTAATATAAAGACCCCTTACCAATGTTTGCTTCTAACAGTATGTGTTCTTTTACCATGCAGTTAAACAATTTAATAATAAATATAAAGAAAAATTACAAAAGAAAAATATTTATTTGATTTATTTATAAATTATGTTTAACAGACATGTTTTGAAAGGGGATCACGGAGAAGAGATAAAAGCAAATTACATTTAGGCTTTTGGAAACAAATACAATGATGGAAGATGGTGTTTTATTTGCAGCAAACTACTTACTGATTAATTTTTTAGTTAGATTATAACTGTTTTTATAAGTCAGGTGGGAGGGAGAATCTAGCAAACAGGTGCTTATGGATATTATAAAGGTATTCCAGAGGGATAGTTTTATTTATTCTGTTCAGCAGGGGTCTACTAGTAACTCAAATATGATTTTGTATCTGTGGTTTTACCAGATGAGAGGAAATTGGCTGAGGTAAGTGGTAAAAGGCCTGTTTCACATGCAGAAGGCTCAGTCTTTGGCATTTTCAGATAGCCCATAATACTATGGTTAACATGTTAAACAACTCTATATATGCGCTTGGTAAAATATATCCAGATCTTTCTAAATGATCACAGTTAACTTTAATATGGATCTTCTTATTTAGAACAAAGAGCCTTTAACCTACTCAGGTGCCAGGACAGATAGATGTGTGTCATGACATTATAATCAGGACACTTGTATGCATTAGATAATAATAATAATAATAATAATAATAATAATAATAATAATAATAATAATAATAATAATAATAATAATAATAATAATAATAATAATAATGTTGGAAAGGACCTTGGAATTCATTTAGCCCAACAACTGCTCAGGCAGGAAACCCTATACCATTTCAGACAAATGGCTGTCCAATCTCTTCTTAAAAACTTCCAGTGTTAGAGCATTCACCGCTTCTGGAGACAGGTTGTTCCACTGGTTAATTGTTCTAACTGTCAGGAAGTTTCTCCTTAGTTCTAGGTTGCTTCTCTCCTTGACTAGTTTCCATCCGTTGCTTCTTGTCCTGCCTTCAGGCACTTTGGAGAATCATTTGACTCCCTCTTCTTTGTGGCAGCCCCTGAAATATTGGAACATTGCTATCATGTCCCCCCCCTCGTCCTTCTCTTCATTAAACTAGACATACCCAATTCCAGCAATCATTCCTTATATGTTTTAGCCTCCAGACCTCTAATCATCTTTGTTGCTCTTCTTTGTATTCTTTCTAGAGTCTCAACATCTTTTTTATATCGTGGTCACCAAAACTGGATGCAGTATTCCAAGTGTGGCCTTACCAAGGCATAGTAAAGTGGTATTAATACTTCACATGATCTTGATTCTATCCCTCTGTTAATGCAGCCTCACTCTGTGTTGGCTTTTTTGGCAGCTGCAGCACACTACTGGGTCATATCTGAGTGATTGTACACTAGGACTCTGAGATCCCTCTCACAGTTGCTACTATTGAGCAAGGTATCACCTATACTATACCTGTACATTTGGTTTTTCTTGCCTAAATGTAGAACTTTATATTTTTCATCATTGAATTTCACTTTGTTAGATAGCACCCACTGTTCCAGTTTGTTCAGATCCGCCTGTATCTTAAGCCTATCTTCTGGAGTATTGGTTGTTCCTGCCAGCTTGGTATCGTCTGCAAATTTGATGAGTTCTCCATCTATCCCCTTGTCCAAATCCTTGATGAAGATGTTGAAGAGCACTGGGCCTAGAACAGAGCCCTGGGGCACCCCACTACACGCTTCCCTCCATGTAGATGCAGTTCCATTGAGAACCACATGTTGAGTGCGGTTGGTCAGCCAGCTATGAATCCATCTGGTGGTGATGCTGTCTAACCCACATTTTTCTATCTTATCAAGTAGTAGATTGTGATCTACTTTATCAAATACCTTACTGAAGTTCAAGTAAATTATATCCACAGCATTCCTCTAATCCACTAATTTTGGTCACTTGGTCAAAAAACGCAATAAGATTTGTCTGGCATGATCTGTTTTTGACAAACCCATGTTGGCTTTTAGTAATGACTTTGTTTGCCTCTAAGTGTTGGCTGATTTGTTGTTTGATTATCTTTTCCAGAATGTTCCCAGGTATTGAGGTCAGGCTGATATGTCTGCAGTTTTCTGGATCTATTTTTTTCCCTTTTTTGAAGATGGGAACTCCATCAGTTAAGCCTTTCTCCTAATTTCTAGCCCACACACTTCTAGCCCATTCACGCTATGTCTTTAGCAGCAATAGAAAAGAATTTGCCACTGTTTTCTTCCAGGAAGGGTTTTTTTCCCTATTTCCTACACTAGCCTACAGCTCTGTGATTTCTGTATGGTTTCCCAACTAAGTATTATCTAGAAACAACCCTACCTAACTTTTCAAGTTCAAAGCACTGCTCAGTCCTTTAACTTGTTTAGACTCACCAGCATGAATGCAGCAAAAACAGAGCAGTAGTTAGATAGTTGCAGTTCATTCAGAATCAATACATGAAAAAGCAACTTTCACATTTTGGTTCTAATTTATTCACTTTGAATTAGAAGCTGTGACGTTTGGATGGCAAAACTGCCAAGTAAAGGACAGCAACATTAGACATCTCCCTGCCATGTTTTATGGCAGCAGCAAGAGACAAGACTTTGTGGGGACAGGTGAAGGGTAAAATCAACCCCTAATCATAGTCAGGAAGATAAGGATGAAGAATGTTAGTGCCAAGGTAGGCTGGTAGTAATGGGACACAAATAATTTGTAGGAATGAATGAACTTGAACCTTACTTACATTCTTTAATTAAAATCCATTTGATCCTTAGTTCCTATATTAGCTAAACTATGTTATCCCATAACCTATGTTGTCCTTTAACTTCCCATCATGTTACCTTAGAGACTGAAAAGATAAACTCAAATGGGTTCAGCAGTAGGGGCAGCAGAACAAAAAGATAAAAAAGACCCCCATATACAATGGGAGAACTTTACAAAATAAGAAGCACTACAATCTTTGCAGAAGTATTGTGATGATCATTATTTCATTTTTTAAGGATATATTTGTGAAATATTATCTTGGATGTAAAGAGCACATTTCAAATCAGAGTTTGGGGAATCAGTCTAGGGCTGCTGATTGATTATTATACTGGTTCATAAAGTCACATTCATGTTGTATTATTTATTTATTTATTTATTGATGGGATTTATATCCCGCCCTATCTCCCGAAGGACTCAGGGCGGCTAACAACAAAACATATAATAAGTACATAAATCAAGATAAAATGAAATTGAGAACATCAGTGCAATAAAAATTAGAGAATTTAAAAAATGAATTAAAAATACTAAATATAAATTAATTAAAATGCCTGTCAGTCTATGTCAGCCTGGTGGAACAGGTGTGTTTTGAGGCCGCGGCGAAAGGATTGGAGGTTTTGGGCTACCCGAAGCTCAGGGGGCAGCTGATTCCATAGGGTTGGCGCTCCCACAGAGAAGGCCCTCCCCCTGGGGTCGCCAGCCGACATTGCCTAGCTGACGGTACCCTGAGAAGAATAGAATAGAATAGAAGATGTCCTATTGATTTTCTTGTAGCACAGTTTCCCAAAACCAAAAGCCCTATGGAAGCAGCAAAGAATGAACTCAATTCTTTGACCACTGTTCTACTTTGCTTTAGCTTTCCATACATGGCAGCATACTAACTGCAGCATTACAGATGGAGCTTAGGCTTGCCAACCTCCATTTTATTGTTGTGAACAATGCTAGAGGGAGAAATGAGGGCTATTTATAACAATGTCATCATTTCAGAAAGAAAGATTTGTTATTGACGAGAGGATGACCTAAATACAATAACTATGATAGCTATCAAAGCTAAGAGGTTTATATTGGTGACGTGTCTTATTATTTGATTGCCAGCATTTCTGGCAAGCCAGAATAAATAAATTTTATTTTGAAAATGCATCTTAATGTTAGATAAAAAATAAAATAGTTTTTTTCTTCCCATAGTTGTTCCAGTAGGAAATTACTTAGGTTTTAACTCTGAACAAATGTGTAACGATGTGCTTTGTGTCAGTGTACTATTTATTTAGCCAAGGCAATTTGTCAGTCAAAAGCTCCAAGACAAAGAAGAAAAAAAATAAATCCTTAGCTTGAAAAAGAAGCCAGGGGCAAGTCAACTTTCAGAGTGACTGTATTTTTCATTATTTTACTATCAATGAACATTTTTTCTCATTCTTATCATTGTTAATTATTATCCTCTTAGGGTTACCATACATGCCTTTACAAATGTAATAGCTATTTTCATCAGTACACATGTATTTATTATAAATCTTGTTTCAGCTTCATCTTATCCTAGACTATGCCTCTGCTAAAAGCAACCCTGCAGTTCAGGAAAGAAACATGTGGGGAGCCAGAGTATAGCCAACAGACTGCAGTCTTGTGACTAGGAGAGAGGAGGGAGGGGCTTAGAATGAAGAGGTGCAGCATTCCAAGACTCTGCCCTATTGCAGTGGATGTTTTCTGGATTTCCTTTCTCCACAATCCCAAGCCAGATCTGGTTCATTTTCAGAATTAATAGTTATTTTGCCAGCTTCTCCCCCAAATTTGGTTCTCTTGTTTTGCTTTCAGAGTTATCCTGCTGATGAATAGAATCCTAAACCTGTTCAAGGAATTTCTTTCCAATGTTCTGTTGGATGGGAAAATATGCAAAATTCATCTGAATACCAAATTAGGAGTGAATCTCACTTGATTCAGAATGGCTATTCTCAGGTAATCCTTGCTTAATGACTGACTCATTCCGTGGCTTTCCAAGTTACACCAGTATTGAAAAGATAACATTATGATCAATGCCTGCATTTGTTACTTTTACAGCATCCCTTGGTCACATGATCATCATTATAGTCAGTACGTGTTGTCTTGTGCCGGGCCTGTTGCTTTTCCTCCCCCACCTTGCAGAGCAGATTAAAAAAACATTAAATGGAAAATGCGGAGACTATAACTGCAGACCAAAACTTATGCAAAACCCTTGTAGCCCAATGTGCTTAGCACAGAACATGATGGTGATGCAGAGCAGAGAGATTGGAGAGGAGAGAATTATAAGAGAATAAGCAGACACACAATGGGATGTGCATCAAAAGCAATGCATGGCACCAGCAGCTCTGAGTTTGCTCAGGGTTAAAAGCTGTGAGCATGTTACACAAGTAACCCAATGTACTCTCAATTGTGTGCCTGCTTACTGTATTGTAACCCCATCCTCTCTAGTGAATGTAAATACCAACATTAATTCAATTTTTGCTAATTATCCTAGTTCCACCGAGCATCCCAAAGGGCAAGATAGTGAGGGAAAGGAAAGCACAGTCATAGTTATGTGATTTCTCACTCGGCCGCTTCGCTTAATGATGGAACTGCCAATCCCAATTGTGGTTGCTAAACAAGGGCTACCTGAATAACATTGCAACCTCTTAACAGAGAATTAAGTAATAAACGTGCTGCACAGCCCAACGATGAGTTCCTCCCACCTCCCTCATTTTTTCCTAGTCATTATCAAACCACAAATGTTTTTTTCCCTATGAGATATTTATATAAATTGATGTTTGCACAGTATAGTCTCATATATATGTTTATTCTGATGTGAGCCCAGTTGAATTCAATGAGATTTGTTCTCTGTCAAGAGGATAGCAGAATTAAAAAGAAAAAGAAACACTGACTGCATTTGCAAACTCCGAGCAGCTTTGAAATAAAGACAAAAGTTTCCTTCATGCTCATCTCCCAACTTTTTTAACCAGGACTTACAATATTAAACAATCACACTGCATACATCAAAATCTATCAGAGAAATCTAGACTTGGTTAAAAACCTCTCTCTTCTGCTCATAATTGTTAAGCAAATAATAAACTTTTCTGAACGCAAAGAGAATAGCTAACACAGACCTGGTTGCTTTATGACTTGCACACAGGGCTATGTAAAACAGAGACATAGAATAAAGAGGGTTGCAGGTAACTTATTTCAATTCCCTTCAAATTGCAGTTTTGAGTGAAGGCAATTTTTATTAGTCCAGGATTCAGAACAGCTAAAGCCTTTGATTGTGTGGATCATAACAAACTGTGGCAAGTTGTTAAAGAGATGGGCGTACCAGACCATCTTATTTGTCTCTTGAAAAACCTGTATGTGGGCCAAGAAGCAACAGTGAGAACTGGACACAGAACCACTGATTGGTTCAAAATTGGGAAAGGAGTCCGGCAAGGCTGTATACTGTCGCCCTGCCTATTTAACTTATATGCAGAGCACATCATGAGAAAGGCAGGGCTTGATGAATCAAAAGTTGGAATTAAGATTGCCGGAAGAAATATCAACAACCTAAGATATGCAGATGATACCACTCTAATGGCAGAAAGTGAAGAAGAACTAAAGAGCCTCTTGTTGCGGGTGAAGAAGGAGAGTGCAAAACCTGGGTTGAAACTTAACATTAAGAAAACCAAGATCATGGCATCCGGCCCTCTCAATTCCTGGCAAATAGATGGGGAAGAAATGGAGTTAGTGACAGATTTTATTTTCATGGGCTCCAAGATCACTGCAGATGGGGACTGTAGCCAAGAAATTAAAAGACGCTTGCTCCTTGGGAGGAAAGCAATGGCAAATCTAGACAGCACACTAAAAAGCAGAGATATCACCCTGTCAACAAAAGTGCGTATAGTCAAGGCTATGGTCTTCCCAGTTGCAATGTATGGCAGTGAAAGTTGGACCATGAAAAAGGCTGAGCGCCAAAGAATTGAGGCCTGTGGTTCTGGAGAAGACTCCTGTGAGTCCCTTGGACTGCAAGGCGATCAAACCGGTCAGTCCTAGAGGAGATCAACCCTGACTGCTCTTTAGAAGGCCAGATCCTAAAGCTAAAACTCAAATACTTTGGCCACCTAATGAGAAGGAAGGACTCACTGGAGAAGAGCCTAATGCTGGGAAAGATTGAGGGCAATAGAAGAAGGGGACGACAGAGAATGAGGTGGCTGGATAGAGTCACTGAAGCAGTAGGCGTGAGCTTAAATGGACTCCAGAAGATGGTAAAGGACAGGAAGGCCTGGAGGAACGTTGTCCATAGGGTCGCGATGAGTCGGACATGACTTCGCAGCTAACAACAACAACATAAATCTGCCCAATTACTGAGTCCATTAAGACAGGCTCTTCTGAAGATGCCCCTACAGCCAAAAGCTTGATGTTGGATATTGAGAAAAAGCCCTCCCCTGTGTGTTTTCTAGGCTAAGAAGTATGCTGGCTTCCAGTCTTTTAAGAATTTATTTACAAACACAAATCTCTTGTTAAGTGGTTAACTATTAATTATTTTAATCATTGGTTTCAATTTTGGTTTCGATTTTAATTGTAATAAAAAAAATTTCTGCATGTTTTATTGTTTGAAGATATATCTTCAGTGTTGGGAGTATAGAAGGGAGGTGTGTACAGCATATATATTTCCATTTATATTTATTTATTTATTTATTTTATTATTTAAACTTGTATACTGCCCTATTCCCGTAGGACTCAGGGCGGTTTACAGGGAAAATTTAAAAATACATACATACAAAGTTAAAATCGATTAAAACTAAAATTAAATTAAGTCCCTGAATTTAAACTAAAACCCCATTAATAAATAATTAAAACCCCTCAGTCTGGGCCAGACAGCTCAAAAAGCTTAGCAGTAGCCTTCATTCTATGTATATGCCTGCTTATTAGGGCTTTCACACACACACCCAAGCGGCATTATTACAAAGTCAGCTTATTGCCCCCAACAATCTGGGTCCTCATTTTACCTAACTCGGAAGGATGGAAGGCTGAGTCAACCTTGAGCCTGGTGGGACTCGAACCTGCACTAATTGCAGGCAGCTGGTGTTCAACATTAAACTCCTTTCTTCTATACATAAGGAGGGAAAACCTAATGTGGCATATTAATCTTGGCAGATGTTCTGGCAGTTTCAATTCAGTCCCTAATGATGCCCAATTAGTAAAGAAATTAAAAAGCGCTCGTCTCCGTATGGGCCTTTGGGAGAATCCCACACTTTCTTTCCCTGCACTTGTCTTCTCGACAGGAAGCTCCTCCAATGATCTCACAAAAGATCTCACAATTTTTGGGATACTTCCTTTGTCAAGAGGATGATGACTAATCTCAAGTATTCTACCAGCAGTCACTTCCTGGTTTTCAAAGTCTGAATTTGCAGTGAAGGCTTCCTAGGTGGTGGAGCTATAGATTTAGCATTGGAGAACTTCCCCACCAACAAAGGACAAATGGTGTCTGGGGCTATGATTTTGTTTTCAACTACTTTGTATAAATCAGAATTACAAATTATTTTTTGTGGAAGAAAATATTGATAACATTTTTGTGGCCCATATTTTAAATATGCTCATAACAAATACTCTGAAAATATATTCTTTTTATATTGTTAGAGTTGCACCATCAGCCTGATATAAAAAGAAAGGAATTCAAGATGCTGAGGTGATCAGTAGAAACTTGAAGGAATTATATTAGAATTAGAGATGGTATATCTGGCTTGCAAACTGAGGATGACCACTAGAAAACAGCAAAATAATGTTACCTGCTGGATCTTTTGGATGCCACCAAGTAATCATCTTGCATTTTTGCAAGTCACATTCCATATGCCAAATTAATTTCATATTTTTAATCATGAGTATTTCCAGAATAAGTTGCTTGAACTTGCTGAGACTCTGTTTGCTTTTACTTGGCATTTTTGATTTGTGGTTCTTCAGCATAAAACCTCCAGGTTCACCAACATTAAAACAATAAAGCAACAAGCACTGTAAAAATTCACTCTTAAATACTTCATACAGTAATGAAGTGCAGCAGAGTAATAAAAATATTAAAATGATAATGTTAATCATTTAAAGCCAAGTGCAATAAACAGGCAAGGGAACTTGGATAATCAAAAAGGATCCAAAAGGCCTTCAAGTAGCACCAAAAATATAATTAGTGTTCTCCAGAGAAGCTTCTCCAGTGATGTTTTTCCACCCAAAGGATATCATAACTTTTTTTATTGCTACCTGCCTACCTTCACAAAGCAGGGGAGGTCTCTGAAGATACATAAATCTTGTTAAAGCCCAATTCACTAAAACCAGTATGCCACTATTGTAACCAGAAATTACACTCCTATAATGAAGATCTTTTCTACATGCTAAAGAGATTTTGTTTCCTATTATCTATGCCACATGCAATACACTGAGGGTGTGAAGTATTGTCAGTTTATGCTTTAGTTTGCTGTAGTAGGCTTATCTATGTTCCACCTACCAACAATGCCTTAACCTATCAAACAGTAATGATAGATTGCATCACAAGTATTGAGATGCTGTTTCATATGTTGAAAGAAAAATCTTCATCAGGGTCCAGTCCAAGCCGGGAATAATCAAAATGGAGAGTGCTTTAGAAAGAAGGTTGTAATTTATTGAAGAGGAGAGCCAGACAGAAAAATGGCTCTGGGAAAGCTGACCACATGTAGTGGGGAGTGGTGGGTTTTTATACCTTCTTGAGCTTTTGTTTGGAGTTGTTCCTGTGGCATGAACTTTGATCTGAGTTTGAGTGTGCCTTTCTGGTATTCTGATTGTGGTGGGTTAATCCTATTAAGTCCCAAAGGTCATATCCTGCTTCCCTGAGGGTGTGGCTGATGACTATGTCCTGTGTTGGATTTTTGGGTGTGAGGGAATGTTGATTCTAGGGATCTTTGTCTTTCTAATCGCATCAGCTCTGAGCTCCCAGGTCCCTGTCTTTCTGAAAGGATTATATCTGCATTTCTACAGAGTTGGTTTCTGCATGGGAGAGGGAGACTAGGGGCTATTAAGAAAAACTGGGCATGCTTTTCTGCCTATTTAAGATCCTTTGAAGAAATATAATATTCTGCCCTTTTTAATATTTTTTTTCTCTGCGGGAGGCTGACTTCCCACACATATAACAATAAAGAGACAATTCTGTGTGCAATTTAAGTAATTTAACATCGATTGCAAAGGTGCTTCTCACCTCTTGCAAAGGACTAAGGGTTAAATAGACTGCTTCCTAAGAAGCCTCGTGGATTAGGCATTGGGCTAGAAACTAGGAGACTGTGAGTTCCAGTTCCACCTTAGGCATGATAGCTGGTGGGGTGATTTTGGGCCAGTCACTCTGTCTCAGCCCAACAGGGTTGTTGTGGGGAAAAAATGGGAGGAGAAAGGAGTATTATGCACTGTATGTTCAATGCCTTATTTATCAAAATAATAAAGGTAGAATAAAAATAATTTAATATATAAATAAACATAATCAGAATCCACCTCCACAAGATGACTAACAGTCCCTTCTCTTTTTCTCACAGCTGCATGCAAAAACTGCCCAAATTGTGGGAAGATTACAACTACCAAGAAAATAAGTTTAGCATGTGACAGATAGAACAAATCCTCCATAAATGTAAGTCTCTCCTCACTGCAAAGGAAGGGGAGGGGGAGTATTCCCAGTCTGCACATAGAAGGCTCTGAAGAAGCAGCAAAACAGATGGGGAGAGACAAAGTAATCTGTTCAAAGTCAGCTACTCCCAAGGAATAAAGGAATAAGGGGCTGATGTGGTACTGATATACTGCAAAATAAAACAGCGATAGGGAAAAAAAAGCACTGCATCTTGTTTTGCTGATAGAAACAGGTGGCAATTGCCGATTTTAAGTGCAATTCGTGGAAAAACAATGTGCTTAGGATGTTATTTTAGACTGAAATGTATTACAACATTTTAAATAGGCTCATAATAACTCAAGATGCGATGTTAAGCCACTTTGCTGGCATAGGCAGGAAAGCTGCTACAAAATCACTGTCTTTTGTGACAGGGAAGTAGATTCATCAGCTTTATATTTTAGACTAGTAACATCCAATTTTTTATTTCAGTTAGTTGAAATAAATATGAAAAGAACCACAAAGGTTCACAAACGATATACTTGCTTGCTGCTTTTTCTTCCATGGTGATCCTGAGGCAGCATGTTAGGCTGCTGTTTAAAGTGATTCAAAAACCTACTGTATAAAGCAGACATGTCAAACACAAGGCCCGGGGGTGGTTTCATGTGGCCCGCGAAGCCATCGTGGAAACAGTGAGGGAACGGCCCCCACTGCCTTGGCCCTGGCCCAGAGACCCTCCTTCTGCCAGAGACCCTCAGATCTGTCCCACTCCTGCCCAGGCCCCCATAGGCACCCTTGATGCGAACGATGTAGAGCTGGCCACACCCACCCAGTAGGCCATATGCACTCTAGTCACGCCCACCCAGTAGGCCACGCCCACCCTGGCCATACCCACCCGGCCCCTTGAGGGCAACCGCAATGATGATGTGGCCCTCAATGAAATTGAGTTTGACACCCCTGGTATAAAGTAAGATCTGCATATAACACTCAAGTGCAGCTGCATAATAACCCCTGTTTTAAGGAATTGTAGACAAGTGAGAAATGTAGCTCTGGCTTTGAGAAAAGGCTGGGAGAGGAAAACCGGGTACTTTACTTCTACTGGGAAAGTGAAAAGCACAAGAAAGGGACTCAAAACACACAGAGACCTTCCGATTTGACCTCTTTGTTCTCAAAATGGACAGTGAAGGTTTTGGTCAGGCATACAAGGTTGTAATATACCCTACAACAATAAAGGACCATTCCTGGAATCCCTTGTTTCTTAGCTGTCACACAATGATGAAAAGTGCTACATATAAACCCCATGTCAATATCCTCCCTCATAAACATATACACATAGGGGATGTCTACTTCAACATACAACTGTAGTAATAGTATTTGTTTGATTGATTGATACTCCACTTTTTTGTACAGTGTCCATATTGCTCCTTCCTCTTACTTTTCCCTGGAACAATAATAGCAATAGCATTTGGACTTATATACTGCTCCATAGTGCTTTACAGCACTCTCTGAGCAGTTTACAGAGTCAGCATATTGCCCCCAACTATATGAGTCTTCATTTTACTGATCTTGGAAGGATGGAAAGCTGAGTCAACCTTGAGCCAGTCAGGATCTACTCTTAGTTGTGAGCAGAGTTAGCCTGCAATGCTGCAATCTAATCATTGCGCCACCAAGGCTCTTAATCCAATGAAATAGGATGGGCTGAGAGAAAGAGAATCATTGGCATAAGGCTACCCAGTGAGTAAGTGAGCCATGGGCTGAAGTGGATTAGAACATGGATCGCCTTGTCCCTAATCCAATACCTTAAACCAGACATGTCAAACTCACAACGTCACGTGATGTCGCCCAACGTATCAGGACGGTTTTGCCATTGCCGGCAGTGAGGTGGGTGCGGCTTTGCAGGCCAGCAGTTTGACACCCCTGCCTTAAACACTACACCACATTAGTTTTCTAATAGTTGCTACATTTCTCTTACCACAGAAAATCTGTATGCAGTCGGATATGAGATAAGAATGACTCACAAAAAAGTCTTAGCATTTACAAGTTTGGTTTGGTTGTTGAAGAAGACTTTTTCAAGACTGAGAGTTATGCACTATAGTTCATAATCTTCTGAAAGAGGGCCTAAAGGCATCAGAGCACTGAATGAGAGCAAATAACTTGAGACTTCAACTAGAAAAGACAGAATGCTCCCAGGCAGGAAAACAGTAGATTCAGAATTATGATTTCAGCTTGTTTGTGACAATTAGTTTGGGGCAACAATAAGGGTCTCCTCATAGACTCTACCAAAATTATGGAATTCCTTGCTTACCTAGTGGTATTCTGCAAGTATGTCAATACCTTTATAAAGATATTAATCCACAGGCAATGTATTGTGTCTTTTTCATCAGTCAAAGGAAACATACTTGAGTCAGGAGAAGCTGCCTGCTTTAATGAAGTTTCTAGAAGAAGAAAAAACTCCAGTGCATTTATAAGAATTATAACAAATTCAGATAGTCTAAGATAATTGAACAGCAGTATTGGATCACATGTATGCTTAATCAATAATAATATACTATTGAAGCTCTTGTGTCTGTTGTATTGTTTTTATCCTTTATTTGGGTGAAACAGTAGGTAATAGGGCAATTGAATCAGGAAGATCAGTGGGGAAGCCAGCAGGAAGTTGGAACCCATTCTCACTTCTTTTTTGCCCATTTGTGATAATTCCGTTTCTCCATTTAAGTAAAGAAATATCTCTGAAATTATGATCCAACAAATCATGGGCTCTCTAGTGAATAATAGCAACAATATAAAATATTATATTGCTCCTTGCTACTGTGCAGACGAAGTTATATTATGAAACTAGATGTTGCCTGACTTTTGTATGTGGATGAACATCTATCACAATCTACGTGTCCTTGTGGACAACCACTTAAATATGAACAGCAGAGTGCTGGAGCTGCCAAAAAAATAAATCCAATCCTAGACTGCATCAACAGAGGGATAATTTCAAGATCACATAAAGTGATAATACCACTTTATACTGCACTGGTGAGACCATGCTTGGAATATTGCATCCAGTTCTAGTCACCATGATACAAAAAGATGTTGATATCTTAGAAAGAGTGCAGAGAAGAGCAACAAAGATGATCAGAGATCTGGACGCTAAATTGTACAATTAATGATTGAGGGAACTTAGGTATGTCTAGTGTAATGAAGAAAAGGACTAGGGATGATATGATAGCAGTCTTCCAGTACTTGTGGAGCTCTCACAGAGAATAGGGGAATAAACTATTCTCCAAAGCACCAGGACAAGAAGTAACAAGTGGAAGATCATTAAAGAGAGAGCCAATCTAGAACTAAGCAGGAATTTCCTGACAGTAAGAATAGTTAATCAGCGGAATAGCTCACTTCCATAAATTGTGGAGGATTTCTGTAATGGTATAGGATCTTCTGGTTGAGCAGGGGTTTGGAATAGAAGATTTCCAAGGTCCCTCCCAACCTTATTATTGTATGTTCTACAACAGTAAAGAAGAGTTGGAATATCCAGTGGTACTGGCAGCTATGGAGTATATACTATAGAGTACATCAGGAATTACGCTTAAGTTTCCAACCACAACAGGCACATTTCTTATTCTCTTCCAACATTTTTTTAGATGTTCAATATGTTGTGTTTCAGCATGAGAAGAATGCTAAGCTTATTTTAGTTGTTTGTCCTTAACACTTTTAAACATGGGAAGATTCTACCTTGAATGTAAGGCTTAATCTAAGAACAACATGACTAGTGGTTGATTTGTTCTGGTGTACTTTGAGTTACAACATGCAAAAATGGACACTGTGCAAGCTTTTGATTCAATGCAATGTTTTTCCAGATGTTGCTTACAAAGCATTCTTGAAACTTTGATGAACATTTTAGTCTATGTGTACCTGCCTGATCTGTTGCTAATGTTATACGTCTGGTTCCATTCTTTTTTTAAAAAACTTCTATAAATCTTGTTACACATTGTGCTCCATCATCACTGACTAATTATTCTGGAACACCTGCTCTCACAAAAAAAAACCCTCAATACATTTGCCTGGCTATTGTTGAAATAATTGGGAACATATTTGGTTACTTTAAAAACGCATCCACCAGAGCTAAAAGATTAGATACATAAATGCTCTTGTGCAAGGCTTTTTTTGTCATAGAACATCCAGAACAGAGTTCCGGCACCTTTTTTGGATGGAACCTTGTAGGGTAGGCAAAGCAGGTTGTATGACATGTGTGAGTTCCGGCACCTTTTTCTTTTACAAAAAAAGCACTGCTCTTGTGAAATCTATGTGAATTCTTTGCAATAACAAGATAAGCCATTGTCCTATTGTGGTGGTCTTTGGAGCATGTTTTAGGCATAACAACCACCTCAGGAGTTGGGCCTGAGGGTCCAGTTGGGATTACAGCTGTTGTAGCTCCAATCTACAGCACCACTGCACAGTGCCAGAAGTCTGCTTGACTTCTTCTAGCTTATGTTTCTATATGATTTCAACCTGCCTTTTGGAGATGAGCGGGAAGGGCAGAGACAGCTTAGGGCAGCGTGGCCATGATGACCATCATATATTTGTCTCAGATCATCTGGGACATGACTCATATTAGAGATAATAATCTCATTGCTATGATGCTAACTGATGTCACCAACTATCACAAGAAAAAAAGGACCTATTTAATGCTATCATCCCAATTGTCTAACACAGAGGTCCTCAACCTTGGCAACTTTAAGACTTGTGGACTTCAACTCCCAGAACAGCTAGCTTTGCTGGCTGAGGAATTCTGGGAGTTGAAGTCCACAAGTCTTAAAGTTGCCAAGGTTGAGGACCTCTGGTCTAATAGATCTATAGTATTTGGTTTCCAGAGGGCTGTTCAGGAATTTCCTATCTTGTAGTGGTGTGCAGTTCTACCAAGGCTTTGGTCACACTCTTGAACACACTGTGGCTTTGGATTACAGTTCTTTCCTACTTATGGAACCCAGATTGCACTTAACTGAAGAACTCTCTAAAGATGAATGAGCAGAAGAGATGTCAAAATGACCCTGGCATCAGACTGGAATGAGCCTAACTGTAACTACTAACTCAACATAGAGCCTATACCATACAAGTAGTCCTCAACTTACGATTACAGTTGGGACCAGAATTTCCATTGTAAGTTGTTGTGGTGGTAAGTTAAGTTTGATACAGTTTTATAACAATTTTTATGGCATTTGTAAAGCAAATCCAGCTTCCCCAATGGGCTTTTTTTTTGCCAGAAATCAGCAAATAAAGGTTGCAAATCGCAATCACATAACTATAGGACAATGCAACCAATTGTAAATGCAAGCTGGCTGCCAAGAACCTAAAATGTGATCACGTGACCACAGATGCATGATGCTTTGATAGTTAGGGAATTATTTACTGGCTCTAAATTAGGCCTAGATGATCTTAGGGCTCTGAAGGATCTTGCAGATTTTGTGACTAAACTTCCATCTATTATTTATGCGATTTGTTTACATAATTTACCACCTCAGACTCTAGGCAGTTAACAAAGCCTTGGAAATGGACAAAGTATCAGGTGAGCGCATAAGGGAAATGTTCCTATCTTGAAAACAGAGCATCCAGGGAGCAACAAAGCAAGAAACTGGCACTGATGAAGAGAGTCTAGAGGAGATTATAAATTGTAACTGCTTACAAAATAACTACAGCAAAATTAAGAAGGCAGAGGCCAGGAGATTTTTTTTTTATCATTTCACACATGTTGCCAAACAGCTGGAGGGTAAGATTTATCCCAACTCTGTGGAGCTTCTGGAAAGCTATTAAAGTAGATTTTTTTTCTAGTGGGATTTTTAAACTAGCTAGATAACACTATGACAATGTTGAAAGCTGCTTTGTTGGGTAATAAGCGCAGTGGAGGAGGGGTTACTGTGTTTATGTTTGTAAATAGTGGACATTTTTACAGCACTAAGAATAATCCTGTCTATGAAACCACATGTCTACTCTACCTAAGGTTTCTTTTGGTGAACTAAGATGAATAGTTCTAATTCTTTCATCACTTTAAACTACAAATGCCACATTTTGACCATAGATTACTGCTAGAAAAATAAGAATATAAGACCAGGCTTATTAGTTTCATTTCTGGCTTCTTTTTTTAGAAATATAGCACAGCATGAAGTGATAGAATTTGTGTTCTCAAGTTGTTCTAGCATGTATGATTGATAGTAGGCCTACCCTTGCCCTAACCCATATTTTCAAGTTATAAAATGCATGAAGAAAATGCCAGTTGGTATGTTCCTCCTTTTTCCTGAACTCATGAAAAAAATCGCAAAAATATGAATAGCTTAATAAAAAAATTAAACCACAGTCTCCCAACTTCCTATGTCATAGATCATGCAGTTAATTCTGTTATTTCATTTAATTATACCTTTCTTTATCCAGGCAATTTAGGGAAAGATATGTTCTTTTGAAACAGATAAGAAAATGTGGCAGTGACAGGGAATTCATGCATGTGCTGAAATGATTTTATCTTATCATTTAGTATCATATAACACACTCATAAAATTAAGAATAACATTTCAAAGAAAATAAAGTAAATGAAATATGAAGCCTTATTTAAAATTAAAGATGATGAAATGAAAAACATTATACAATCCATTTAAGGGTGCTGAGAAAGATGTCACTGTGTGATTAAATCTTGGCATAAAAATGAATATTTCCAAGTAATTTTATAGCAGGTTACATCAACATCAAATACCAATTACTCAAACAAGCAAACACCAAACCTAGCAACAGTGGGAAAGTGTTTTTTAATTGAGTTACAGGAAAAGTCAAGGAATGGGAGTTAATAGAACTTTCTGTAAAAAAGGTCATAGTTGATGCCACTACAAAAATGGCCTTGCTCTGAATCCCAGCAGATCAAACAATAGAAAATACTGACAGAGACAGATAGACAGATAAAAAGAAAGATGTTCAGAACTCAAGAAATATGTAAGGTCATGGAAGATAGGCTCAATAATAAATTGAAATTTACATTAAATATAAAAGAAGAAAACTGCATTGATTGATCTATTTAACAGATCAATTGTAGTGATTCTTTTTTTAAAAAAATGACTCAGAATATGTGACTCTTGACTTAGTCTTAAAAGAAACTCATCCAGAAATTTGGTGTAGGCAAACCTTTTATTAGATGCTATTCTTTGTATGCATTTACTGTATATAGTCAAAATCCCCTAAAATGTTTATGGAGATTTTCAGTCATCCAGGTCATGATTGTCCCAAAGGTGCTTTTTCAAGACGCAACTGGACTTTCCTGTTTTTCTTTGAAGATGTTTCACTTCTTATCCAAGAAGCTTCTTCTAAGCTTGATTGGATGGTGGGGAATGGAAGGATTTATATTCCTTGCAGACAGCTGGTCATTTGCATTCTTTTAGAGAGTTGTTGAGGCCACTTGGTGGTTCATCAGTGTCCTCAGGGTCACCTGAGTGGTGCTTCCACACATGTGCAGATCTGTACATTGGGGAAACAAAACAACCACTTCATAAACACATGGCAGAATATAGGAGAACAAACCCATCAGGACAAGATTCAGCAGCCCATCTGCATTTAAAAGACAAAGGCCATTCTTTCAAAGGCAGCAAAGTCCACATTTTGGACTGAGAGGAACACGTGTTTGAAAGAGGGGACAAAGAGGCCATCTATGTCAAAATTGAACAGCCCCTCTATCAACAGAGGGGGAGGGATAATCTACAGTCTACAACATAGTCCTTTCAGCAGTTCCAAGAAGGCTCCACACTCATTTGTACTACTCAGGTGACCCTTAGGATGCAAATAAACCTCCAAGTGACCTCAATGACTCTCTAAAAGAATGCAAATGACCAGCTATCTGCAAAGAATATAAATCCTTCCATTCCCACCATCCAGTCAGAGCTGAAGAAGCTTCTTGGATGAGAAGGAAAACAGCTCCAAAGAAAAACAAGGAAGTCCAGTTGCCTCTTGACAAAGCACCTTTGGGGCATCCCCTTAAAATTCAAACACTTTCTTCCGAGCAAATACGGGCACAATTTGGTCTCAGCAAGAATGGAAATAGGAAACATTCTGCTAAGGCACTATTTGTAATCACATGCATGATGTGTGGTGCAGTATGATAGTAAACGTTATAATAATATATTCAATCTGTATGCCACTCAGTTTAACAGTCTTGAAAAAAGCTTGTTCCCTCATTTTTTTCTGAAGGTATAGTAAGAAGAGATGTTGAAGAAAAAGGGTCATCTCAGAATTTAAAAACTAGGAATCTTCCCTCCCCCCCCCAATATATTTAAAATAAATATACGTCAAGGGAGTGGGGAAAATATATCTTCTATATAATATTTTATTTTCCTAAGAACAAGATATTAATTAAGCATTCATTAACTTTTGTTCTTTGATCTGTTCAGTTTTTCAGTAAAAAGGATTTCCAGTAAGATTTTCAGAAGCCTGCACTGTCAAAATTTCCACAGATCAAGCTACCTTAGAAAATATTCATAATTAACTGCCTGCCTGAGATCTCCCCATGGAACCCCCAAACTTCATCTGAAATATTGAATTTTCTGAGCTGGTGGAAGCTCCACATATTGCTGTAATAGAATCATAGAATAATGTTATTAGAATAGCTATAGAACCTCAAACCGGTATTGCTTTATCCATCCTCAGCATTCCTTATTTACTTACTTGCTTACTTACTTACTTACTTATTATAATCTCTTCTAACATTATACTGAAATAACTTGGATACCAAAAGGATTTTACAGAAAATGTTCTGTGCGGTATCTTACCCAAGTTCAAGAATTCTAAAATAACATAGAATGTGTCAGAGTTGGGCAGGTAGGATGAAGTGTAATTTTCAGATAAAATAGCTTACTGTATGGACCCTAAAGTGCATCTGGCTTTTTTTTAGGCTACGTGGCCAGGAAGTCGTTTGTCCAACTTCACGTTGTATGCCAGTTATGTCCCTTCCTGGACAGGGACGCCCTCCACTCAGTTACCTATGCCCTGGTCAACTCCTGATTGGACTATTGTAATGTGCTCCAGATTGGGCTATCCTAGAAAAGTATCCGAAAGCTTCAACTGGTGCAGAATGTGAGCATTTCAGTCATACTGGGTGCCCAAAGAAGGGCACATATAACACCTTTGCTCCATGAACTGCACTGGGTTCCAATTTGCTTCCAGGTCCAATTCAAGGTGTCACTTGTTACCAAGCTTTACATGACATTGGGTCAGGCTCCCTACAGAACCAGCATCAGCCCACCTCACCCGTCCAGGCAGGCAAGGTATGCTACAGAACTTGTCACTAAAGGATTTTGACTGGTGGGGTCTAGGAGGAGGGCCTGCTCTGCTGCTGCCCTTGCATTGCTCTCAGAGGTGAGGAAAGCCCCCAATCTTTTGGCCTTCCGCAAAGGGGTGAAAAAGTGGCTACTGTATGTAGCCTTGCATGGGGAACACAGTGACCTACACATCTATGAAGTTTGCTGGCCCCATGAGAATCTCCTACCTGCCTGTATTAACTACAGTTAATTCGCCATCTTGGAATTCTTCACCTTCTGAATTTTTAATAATGTTTTTATAATGTTAAAACTTTTCATCCTAAATTACTCTATTTTTAATGTCTAATTTTGTCAATTATATTGTACGCCTCCCAGAGCTTCTTTTTCAGGTAGATGGGTCATTACGAAATGTGAAATACAAATAAATAAACAAACAATTGGCAAAATACGATGCTAAACAAGGAATGTCTGGCAGGGATAATCTTAGGTTCTTTTTGAAGCTAAGTCAAATGTCAGTACATGAGCAGCTTTCCAGATCCTGGTGCTCGGAGGCTGCAGGGAGGGGTATATTGAAATTCTCAAAGGGTGTGTAAAGTCCACCTTTTCTTAAGAGAGGTAGATGTTACATTATGCCATGCTCTCATGTACAGGGTTTTTACATGGCCTCCATCCCTTTTCTTTGAAAGGAAGGATGGGAATTAGCTCATAAAGCTAATGCACTCTCTATAGTCCTCTAAAGTGGGAAGATCCAGGAACCATGACTCTAGTTCCAAGTACTGTAAGGAAGCTTGAACTCATCCACCCACAATTAAAAAGTCACAGTACAATGAAACTGGTTACATGGTGCCTC
This sequence comes from Vipera ursinii, assembly GCF_947247035.1. NCBI lineage: Eukaryota > Metazoa > Chordata > Lepidosauria > Squamata > Viperidae > Vipera > Vipera ursinii. Next base: position 78,624,175 of record NC_139513.1, read on the forward strand.
CTGGTGGCCAGTATAATTGAAAATACCATCCCACAGACATGCACTGTGTAAAAACAGAGAGATGTTCCCCTCACTCCAATAGCCCACGTGCATTAGTGAATTTCTGTGGCTAACTGTGAACTTGCATATTCCTGTTCTTAATTCAACATTGGCTTCAGCTGGATTGTGCTAGAAATAAACTGGAAGTCAGTGGAGATTTTAGTATTACCAGCAAGATATAATCCATGGAGTGAGTAGCAATTGATAATTTAGCTGCTATGTTTTGACTGTTTTGAGTTCTCATAAGCAGTTCAACTCAGAACTGCGTATGTTCTCTACTGTTAGCAAAAAGTACGTAGGAGATTTGTGCTGTTGGTGGAGTGGTAAGAAAGAACTACCAAACTAGCACATCTTCTCTGTGGTGCTGGTGAACATACAGGTGAAACTCAAAAAATTAGAATATCGTGCAAAAGTTCATTTATTTCAGTAATGCAACTTAAAAGGGGAAACTAATATATGAGATAGACTCATTACATGCAAAGCAAGATAGTTCAAGACGTGATTTGTCATAATTGTGATGATTATGGCGTACAGCTCATGAAAACCCCAAATCCGCAATCTCAGAAAATTAGAATATTGTGAAAAGGTGCAATATTCTAGGCTCAAAGTGTCCCACTCTAATCAGCTAATTAAGCCATAACACCTGCAAAGGGTTCCTGAGCCTTTAAATGGTCTCTCAGTCTGGTTCAGTAGGAATCACAATCATGGGGAAGACTGCTGACCTGACAGTTGTGCAGAAAACCATCACTGACACTCTCCATAAGGAGGGAAAGCCTCAAAAGGTAATTGCAAAAGAAGTTGGATGTTCCCAAAGTGCTGTATCAAAGCACATTAATAGAAAGTTATGTGGAAGGGAAAAGTGTGGAAGAAAAAGGTGCACAAGCAGCAGGGATGACCGCAGCCTGGAGAGGATTGTCAGGAAAAGGCCATTCAAAAGTGTTGGGGACTTTCACAAGGAGTGGACTGAGGCTGGAGTCAGTGCATCAAGAGCCACCACACACAGATGGATCCTGGACATGAGCTTCAAATGTTGTATTCCTCTTGTCAAGCCGCTTCTGAACAACATACAACGTCAGAAGCGTCTTACCTGGGCTAAAGAAAAACAGACCTGGTCTATTGCTCAGTGGTCCAAAGTCCTCTTTTCTGATGAGAGCAACTTTTGCATCTCATTTGGAAACCAAGGACCCAGAGTCTGGAGGAAGAATGGAGAGGCACTCACTGCAAGATGCTTGAAGTCCAGTGTGAAGTTTCCACAGTCTGTGTTGATTTGGGGAGCCATGTCATCTGCTGGTGTTGGTCCACTGTGCTTCATTAAGTCCAGGGTCAGCGCAGCCATCTACCAGGAGATTTTGGAGCACTTCATGCTTCCTTCCACAGACAAGCTTTATGGGGATGCTGACTTCATTTTCCAGCAGGACCTGGCACCTGCCCACACTGCCAAAAGCACCAAAACCTGGTTCAATGACCGTGGGATTACTGTGCTTGATTGGCCAGCAAACTCGCCTGACCTGAACCCCATAGAGAATCTATGGGGCATTGCCAAGAGAAAGATGAGAGACATGAGACCGAACAATGCAGAAGAGCTGAAGGCCGCTATTGAAGCATCCTGGTCTTCCAAAACACCTCAGCAGTGCCACAAGCTGATAGCTTCCATGCCAAGCCGCATTGAGGCAGTAATTGCTGCAAAAGGGGCCCAAACCAAGTACTGCATACATATGCATGCTTATACTTTTCAGAGGTCTGATATTGTTCTACGTACACTCCTTGTTTTATTGATTGCATGTAATATTCTAATTTTCTGAGATTGTGGATTTGGGGTTTTCATGAGCTGTACGCCATAATCATCACAATTATGACAAATCACGTCTTGAACTATCTTGCTTTGCATGTAATGAGTCTATCTCATATATTAGTTTCCCCTTTTAAGTTGCATTACTGAAATAAATGAACTTTTGCACGATATTCTAATTTTTTGAGTTTCACCTGTACAGTATACTATCTTATTTGTAACTGGGAAACGGGATACAGTGCTGATTTGTTTTCTCTATTTTATGCATTATTAACATATTAAATGAGTTCAGAGCAATTATAACCCAGATTTTCTCGCTTTGTTTATAGATATGAATTACATTCCACCAATGTTGATGGTGCTAAGATAGGTGTGTGTGTGTGTGTGTGTGTAAATCTGACCCTTACTATGAATATTGAAAGGCCAGCATAGGTATCTGCCCTGATGGAAAAATTCTTGCTTTGATAATCCATTCTAGATTGTATTGCTGTAATGAATTTCATGGGCAAAGGAATGAGGATACATTTGGGAACACTTCTGAAATAGTCAGAATGTAACAGCTAAATTATTAACTGATATTCACTCTATGGATTTTATCTTGCTGTAGTAAAATCTAGACCACGGGTTGGCAACCCGCGGCTCCGGAGCCACATGCGGCTCTTTAAGCCGTCTCCTGCGGCTCCCAGTCACCCAGTGCGCGCGCACCTCTCTGAACGGGCAGTGGTGCTGCCCGTTTGGAGAGGTGCACGCGTACCTCTCCGAACGGGCGGAGGTGCGCGCGCACCTCTCCGAACAGGCAGAAGCGTTGGAACAGGTCCGTAAGGTTATCTGGGACACTATACATCCTATTCACAAGCTGTTTTCCTTGTTACCTTCTGGGAGGAGGCTTCATGGTATCTGTAGCAGAACATCCAAATTCAACCATTTCATTCCATACAGCATTAACTTTGTAAACTCTCAGGCTTCCTCCTTCCATTATATATTCAAGATTGACAATATTTAATATTTTATTGTTATGTACATGTAAGGGTGTGGGTCTATACATATGTTGTATGTAGTGTTTTAGGTGTGTGTCATGTATGTTTCATTTTGAGAGCGGGCAACTAAATTTCATTTTTGATGTGTGCCGTTGTGCCCACAGTAAAAAATGACAATAAAGATTATTTTATCTTATCTTAACTGCGTCCTATTTTAATTCATTTTATAAGTCATTCAGAATTTTTAATTGAGAAATTAAGATACAAAACAATAAATGGTATTTTCATATAGAGTACTTTGTTCTGTAATCTACAACTAACAATATGAAAATACAGAAAGTTGCTTGCCATTAAAACTAAGAGAACTTTATGATCTGATACATTTTGAAATCTAAAGTATACATGCTATGCAATTACCATTAAATAATCTATTTTCTGAGGTTAGCTAGTTTATGCATTTCTGTAGAAATCTTATTAATGAACCTGAGTACAGAGGCAAATTTCAAGGGTTGCAAGTTCTACAGAATTCTCTATGTACTCAGCAAAATAAACGAACAGGCGTGCCATCTGTAATGTTTTATTGCACTGAAATTTCATTGCATCACTCATTTCTTGTTCAGAAAACACATTCCCTCTATGAAAAATCAGAAGATAATGAACAGTCATGAAACTAAATTCCAATAACCAACAAATTTATTTTTCATATTTTAATGTGTATTAAATACATTTTCTCTTAGAGTTTTGTTTGTTCAACATTGGGAATTGTTTTATTTATATCCAATCTTTCTTCTCTGATGAAATTCAATTTTCCACAAGATTCCCAAGTAGTTTCCGATGCAGGTACTTATCAGATCAGGACAACGTTCTGCATATATTAGAAGTATTGTGTATACCGCCTTCCACTATCCAGTACAAAAAAAAATATTTTATTTTCTGACCACCAATCCAATTCTAACAGTTCTCCATTAGCAAAAGTACCTTTCTTAAATACCAATGTATAATGTATGACTGTTTTCAGAAATAGGAAATTGAAAACTTACTTATAAAATGTACTTTATGTTTTTATCAAAATGGAAAAACAGATATACTGTTTTATGAAAGCTGTCATAGTGTATTGATTATGGTTCGTTTACGAAGTTCTTCAATATACTCCTTAGCTTGATCAAATCCAGTCTTTTCAGGTGCTGGAGGTGGAGGTGGTCCTTCAACTAATCTCACAAAGTAATGACATTTGACTTTGTCCATAATCCCAAAACAGCCTTTGCCATGGTAGCGGATTCTTTTTATATAGTGTCCTTTTCCAGAAAATGATTCAGCTAGAGAATATCAAAGGAAAAACCTGGTTACAACAGAGATCCAAAGAAACACTTAGTAGACAGTCAGTTCATTATCTGTTTAATGCATCTCAAAGAAAACAGAACATGGTTCAGTCTTCTAGGATAATCAAGCCAATTGAATAAAAAGAATGGATGAATACATTTTAAAACATGTGACAGCTGCTATCCTTCATTCTGAACTAGCAGGACTACTTTTTAAAAAGATTTTTCTCTTTTGTCTTCATCAGCTACCTCTGCCTACTGCTGTTGTGCCAAGAGTGTTGCTACTTCTGGAAACTTGTCTCACATCAGTGACTCATCTTGACACCGTTCAAAATTCTATATAAAGCATTAAACAAGTAAACACAATAAAAGTATAAAATAAAAATATTACAGGTAAGATGTGTAGCTAAGCACCTTCTAAAGTGATAAACAATCTGTCAGATGTTACTTATACATCAGTGTTTCTTAAACCCTTTTCTCTGTTCTTGTTCTTTGCTCAATAACCATGGGAAAAAGGTCGTAAAATTGGTAATGATTCACTTAACCATCTTGCTTAGCAATGGAAATTGTGGTCCCAACTGTAAGTTGAGGATTATCTATAAATTATAAATTATATTACATTCTGCTTTTTTTGAGAAAGTTTCATGCAATTATAAAGTATTTACCAATGTATAAATTGGATTTAAATTCTACATTATATTTTCTCACTGCTAGTTCCTGGGCTTCCAGAAGAACCTATTATGAAAAAGGGGGGAAAAATAATAAAGTCAGAGAGATCATGAACATTTTCAATTTAAGAGTTTTAAAGCTCTACAAAGAAATATTTGAATCTTAGCATATTGAAAATCCTACGCTCTTCAGAGCAGAAGCTTCTGTATCCTAACCTAATTAATGGGATTTTTATTCCATGAGCCTTACTGCCAGATCACTGAGCAGAGCATTGCCTTAGTTAACTTTTAGAAGTTCATACAGGTCCATGTCCCAGAGAAGCAGAAGCTGGTGATATTCTCCAACTTGAGGATATGCAGCTAGGATGGCAGGAGCTGGGGCAAGTAATAGGAGCTCACCCCATCGCATGGCACTCTGATTTTGAACCTGGGCGGTGGGCTTTCCAGCTGACAAGTTCAGCATCTAAACTGCTGAGCCTGCCAACCTAGCAGTTCAAAAGCATGCAAATGCAAGTAGATAAATAGGTACCACTTCAGTGGGAAGATTAATGCATTCTATATTTTCATGCTGGCCACATGATGACATGAGCGTCTTTCAATCATCCAGTCCCAACATCCTTAAGATGGAGAGTGTTTTAATTAAATTCCATTCCCCAACAATACTGAGCTGGACTCCATTCCACCTTGATATTAAGCATCACAATTTTTTCCCAAGACTCATTTCTATCTTATCTCAATTTCCGTTTTCTGTCAAAACATAGTCAGACATATTTTTTCTAATCCATTACTGTTTAGCAAACTTTCTTTAACTTTCTTGCATTAGCATTTTTTATTCTTCTGCTTCCTAACTCCTGGGACCCATTCCCTGCTCTCACCTTCTATATATCAAGTTTAACCACAGCCAAATGGTCATATTTTCTAAAGAATAAAACCTTGTTTGGAAATCAAAAATCCACATAATATACAGATAAAGTCTCTGCATATACTGAGTAATAAATTTCAGAAAAGCTCTCAAGATAAATGGGATTAACAAAAATTGGAAACACATTTTGAAGAAAACTGTAACATACCTCTTTGATTATTTTTGCTCCCTTTTTATCATTGAATTCCATCTGTGCCAATGCCTCATCAATGCCCATTCCCCGTATCTGAAATGGAAGAAAATAATATTTTGTGCAAAAAAGGTCTCAAAATTATTATAATGGCAAACATATTTTGGCATAAAAGAGCAATACAAGTAGTCCTCACTTACTAACTGCAAGTGAGACTGGAAATTCTGTCGCTATGCAACATAGTCGTAAAGTGAAACAGAATATGACTATGTCCAACTTATGACATCAGTTCTGACTGTGGTTAAGCAAATCACTGCAGTTGTTAAGTGTGATGCCACCGTGAAGCCAGCTATGAAAGTCACAAATGACAATCATGTGACTGCAGGACACTACGACCAAAATAAATGTGTGCAAATTGCCAAGCACCCAAATCATGATCAGGTGACCCTGGGGATACTGTGACCAGTGTAAGTCTCCTTTTTCAGCGGTTGTAACTTCAAATAGCCACTGAATAAGCAATCGGTAAGCAATGGTTACTTGTATCACATTGGTTCTTATTTATTGTTTTGAGGTCTGAGTAAAACACTGAAGTAGCGTAACTATAAGCTGATGAGACAGGAAAAGCTATCAGGATCATATAAACATGTATCTAAAAAATCTACCAAAACAGCTCTTACCAATTTGGCCAGGTACCACATCTTATCCTTGTTATATTTGATATCTCGTCGACTGTGGTATATTTCCTTTAAAAAAGAAATGTTTATTACATAAAAGTAGCTGACATAAAATGGTTATAGCAACTTATCCTCAAATCAATGCATCCATATTTGAGAACAGAAGAGACAGAGTAAAGATCATTCAAGACTCAAACCTCAAATGTAACTTTTTGAATCAAATTGTTTTATAGTACATACCAGCAACCACAGCCCTAGAGCATCTTCTAACAGCTCAGACAATACACATTACAGTTTTAATTTTACTTAGTTTAATTTTAATTACAGTTTAAAAAATAAAAGTCAGTCAGCTGAATCTCATAGGACTTCTAGGCAAGGCTGCTGAAATATGAGAAGTGACTAAGCAATCACCTAAGATCACAGGCCGATCAATTGTATACACTAGTCCAGGGGTTGGCAACCTCGGCTCTTTTATGACTCGTGGACTTCAACTCCCAGAATTCCTGAGCCAGCTATGCTGGCTCAGGAATTCTGGGAGTTGAAGTCCACGAGTCATAAAAGAGCCGAGGTTGCCGACCCCTGCACTAGTCCATCTACCTGAATACTATCTAGTTAGAAGAAGCTGTCAGGTATCTTAAGAAAATCCTGACATTGTGGCTGATATTATTTTATATAAACCATTAGCATGGTATATTGAAGCAGTTAAATTTTAACACAGTTTTATAGGAGATATGGGAATTAACTTGACCAGAGTCCACTCAACTATGCCATTGACATTCTTCTCTATTACCATTACGTCTTCCATCTGATCTTACATTTCCCTTCTGGGTATTCTCAGTTGATCATTGGAAGAGAAAGGCTCAGTTGCTAATGAAATAAAATGCATTACCTTAAAATTTGCACCTTCCCAATAATGAGCGCTATTGCCCTATTGCAGTGATGAGTACTAGAATGGTTCTGAAAGAAGACATAGAAGTCTTCTATGGTTTTTCATAATCTATCTCACCCCAAAGATGCCAAAGAACTACAAGGAGTTATTGGTATACAAATTATTTGTATATATATATATATATATTTAGGCCTATGAATTTAATCCAAATGAAATGCTATAAAATGCTCAACATTTATTTCATTACATTTATTATAACTGCTGTCTTCCAACAAACGTGCTCACTATAGACCATGTCCACCATAAATACAGGAGCCAAGGTCAGATTATTTAATGCCATTGTCATACCAACTGCCATCTATGCTAGTGAGACTTTGACATCTAGAAGAATTATTGATAAGATCAACATGTCCTGTTTTGCACAGGACATGATGATGATTATAACTGCCAACTCCAACACAATCTCAAAAACTACTCCTCATAAAATTAGGACTTACTGCTGGTCTTCGAGGTTCATCTGGCCCTTGTGGAGGATAGGTAATGTTGTTCTTTTTTTCCCAATTTGTACTGTACCCGAAAGATCTGCATGTATCTGATAGAAGAGGAATGCTGGAAGATGCCAGTACCCTACAAGACAAGGTTTTGTCATTTTACAAAAGCTAAATCCTATCACTGGTTCTGGCTGCAATATACATAAAGGAGAATATTTGTAGCTCAGGGTTGAAAGGAAGGGTCCTTGGTGCTCTCTGAGCTTGGTTGTTTTCTTGCAGACATTTCATTACCCACTGATGATGCTACCTGTTTTGGATAATGACATGTCTGCAAAAAAAAACAAGCAAGCTCAGAGAGCACCAAGAACACCTCACTGATTGCAACAATTATTATATTGAATGTTAAATTCATCCCAAAGAAACTATATTTATTCTAATTCCGTAACCTAGTACACAATAGGATGTGGAATGTTCATTTTAGGCCAACATCCTCAACTGCACTGCAAAACAATATATCCACAAATATAGCTATTTATTAATATCTTGCATTTATGTATAATCTAACCATATGGAAACAACAAACATAATTCTTTGGTGCAAAGTGAAGTAGATACACATGAGCCTAAACTCAAGTACCGTTAAAGTACGGGATTTTCAGTGACAGCTGTCACTTTCACCCATTAAAAAGTAGCTTACTGTAGATCAAAAAGGGATCCATAACAACCAGCTATTTTTTTCAATCAACCAATAACAACTCATATTTATGTTACATCATAAATTGTGGTTTAAAATTGCACTAGCTGAATTGGTATATAACAGTAATCAAAAAGCAAAACATATGACTTAGTACAATGTGTGAATCTAGCCAATGAGATTGTTATTACTATTACTTTTATCAGTCATTCTTGGATTCTCTCATTTTATACTTATTATATTCCATTCTTCCTTCCATACAGTTTTCAGTTTGTTCTTTTTAACTGTTTAGTCTGGGGCTGGCCATCCAGTTTTTAATCCTTACATTCACTCATTCATTTATATTGCATATGCACTTTAGGAATAGTTCATCACACATAAACTTTCTTTAGTGTAAGTAGTGAGTAAGTAGTAAGTAGAGTAAGTAGAGAAGAAAGGGACGACAGAGAATGAGGTGGCTGGATGGAGTCACTGAAGCAATAGGTGTGAGCTTAAACAGACTCCAGAAGATGGTAGAGGACAGGAAGGCCTGGAGGAACGTTATCCATGGGGTCGCGATGGGTCGGACACGACTTTGCAGCTAACAACAACAACAAATATGTAACAAAAACAAAAATACGAAATATATTGTTTTAAATAAAGGAACTCATGTCTACTGTTATTTAATAATTTGAGTATGAAATTACACTAGGCACATATTTAGTGCCCTTGAAATATCTTTTTGAAACATTACATGGTAATATTTGATTCCAATTATTTAAGAAGTATAGAATATCAGAGCTAGTGAAAAATTCCTCACATTCATAAGAAGCAGTCAGCTGGCTACTGTCTAAGAAAGGTAAATCCTCTTAGGTTCTAGAATTTCTGTATGTATCTTTAGATCTTCTCTACTGGCTCTATACTAACTCTTAAATTGCATGGAAAGAAAGTTTTCCTTCAGTAACCTATTCTGTGTAAAGCAAATACCTTACAGTGCCATCTAGTGATTTTAAATACATAATGTTTTCGTATTATCAGAGAATAACACTCAAAAGCCAATCAATTTGAATTAACATCTATTCATTCAGCAACTCTTCAAAGTTACAAAAGTGCTGAAAAAATGAGCTTGTGACCAGTGCTTGTACAACTGTTGTGGCACCCCTGCAGTCACATAAAAATTTGGGCCAGCCTGCATTTACAATTGCCACCCTGCAGCCATGACCCTAGCTGACCTACACATCGTGCCTTCACCTGCTTTCTCTCTGCTGGGCTCACCATCCTGGCCAGAAGCAGGAAAGCATCCCATGTTTTTATTAAAATACATTAAAAATAATTGCTACTTTATTTGTATTATTTCTGATGTTTAAAACAAATTAAAACATAGTTTTAGTTCCCTATTTTACCTATTACACTTAATATTAAGTCCAGTGTTGCATGGAATTTGTGAAGAGAAACATCTGGCTATAACAGGGGTCTCCAAACATGGCCCTTTCATGATTTGTGGACTTCAACTCCCAGAATTCCTCAGCCAGCGTGCCTGACTGAGGAATTCTGGGAACTGAAGTCCACAAGTCATAGAAGGTCTAAGTTTGAAGACCCCTGGGCTATAACTACCACAGGACTATTCAAATCTGGGAGATTTTGTATTATCAGTGTCTCATAGCAATATTAGCAAAGATCTATTTGTCAATTATTATTTTAATTACAGGAGGAAGCCACCAAACAAACATTGTCCCCACTATTATATCACAAATTTTTCAGGCCAGATTACCTAGTAGCTCCTGATCTGCCTAAGACAGAAAGAAAATGCAATAGAAGAGAACATGGACCATGATGCTATAAATGGCCCAGTCCTCTTCATTTGATAAATCATATTGTCTAAAACCTAGTGACTGCCAAAACCAATTGAATTTGGAAGATATGTTGTTGCCTTCACTTAAAACTAATGAACCATCTGACTCCATAAATATTGTTTCCTATTGCTCCATTTCTAAAGATTTAGGATTCATGCTTTGGAATAAACATTTTGAAAATGGTTGTAATAGTGCAATCAGAAACTTTTTTAGGGATAGCAGATAAACAGATGGAGAAAAAATATAGGACTTTGTTTTTACATATGAAAATGGTGGTGAGGTTGTTATAGGCCCAAAGATGGAAAGAATATATATCTACAATGGAAGAATGTACTTTGAAATTAAATGGAACTAGCTGAAATGGCAAAATTGACTGCTTTGCTTAGAGACAATAATTTGATTACATTTCATATGACCTGGAGGCCATTGGTAAATTTCTTACAGGAAATTTATTTTGGAATTTGAAGTTTGGATTGGATTTAACTAGAAAAATATTGTACCTTTTTAAACATAAGCATATTTGCATTTGATAACTTATCTTTTATATGAAATTAAGAAAACATTTTAGGAATGCGGGTTTTTAGTAAGTTGATTATTAGTATTTTAAGATATTTAACAGATTGGTGTTATTTCTTTAACTCTAGAGCAGGGGTGTCAAACTGCCGGGCCGTGGGGCAGACGCGTCATCTGGAAGCCATGCCCACCCCATTGCCGGCAATGGCAAAACTGTCCTGAAACGTTGTGTGACATCATGTGATGTCACGAGTTTGACATGTCTGCTAGAGAGAGGTATGTCTGTACTAAAAGAAAGTCAGAGGTCACCTTTGTATTTGTTAAGATACATTTTTGGCATCTATGTGTTTTGCCATTTTCTGTTATGTTATTTTGTATTTTAATGCAGGGGTCCCCAATGTCCGGTCCATGGACTGGTACCGGGCTGCGGCATGCTGCAACCGAGCCACACAAACAAGCAAAGCCCCATCTGTGGGATGCAGGCAGCACACAAAACCACGCACTTTCTGATCCATGGAAAAACCTTTCTCCATGGAACCAGTCTCTGGTGCCCAAAAGGTTGGGGACCTCTGTTTTAATGTATTATGTTGAAACTTAATAAAGATATTATATTAAAAAACCTATTGTTGTATATCCTGACACTGGTTCCAAACAGGGATTTTTATTGGAAGTTAAGTGGATAATGGGAGCAAAGAATCATGGTTTTTCCACTGCCATTCCTTCAGGAAAGTAGAATTCAGGGGGAAAAAAGAATTCTAATCAACTATATAGTGGGTTCTTGCAATTTGAAAATTGCGGTACACTGTCATTTTTACAAAATACTATTTATGAAGTTTTTAAAAATGTATTATAGATTATATTAAATTTAATCCATGCTAATTTGATACCAAGGACAAAAAGGAGATTGAACATAATCTATTTTAATTCATTTGTTAGTATGATTTCAATATGCAATTTGAAAATGCATGGAGCTGTGAATCACTCTTGATCATTCTTTGTTACTAGGAATTTTGCAACATCTTAAAGGATATCAAATGCATTATAATAGACATTGGAAATACTGGTTCAATATGTTGGAATATGATGTCCCACACAGCTTGAGGGCACGATGTGGAGGACATTTGTATTATGCATTTGCATTTCATTTGCAATTTGTAATCCACTTTGACAACTTTACAGATACAAACAGAGAAAGCAAAGGCTTGGCAGAAATCACGAAAACGCAAGCAATATTAAATGGGTTAATTTCATTAAAATTCAAATAAATGATCATTACAGCTACCATTCTCAAGACAGCATTATTGGCGAAAACACTGAAAAATACTGGGGCAGGGGGAGAAACAAATAAGGCGGAAAGGCAAGAACAGATCCTCCTGGCAACATCTTATTCCCAAGAGATTCATCAAGCTTTGGGTCTGTGGTAAGTAACAGATTAAATCCCGAAATTAATACAGCACTGCACAAAATACCAACGGAAGCCAAGGCTGTACCCTAAATAACTATTTTCACAGATTTTTGTCCCTTGATGGATTTAACTTCCGCGAACTTCAGGTGCCAAAGCTCACCTCCCAGCCCGAGGGCAACCGCCAAGGCTCCACGCGCGGGCAATCCCTGCGAGAGAGAGAGAGAGAGAGAGAAGATGTGGGTCGTGGGATCCCCGAGCAACCCACCCACCCACCCGCTCCAACTTCGCAGGACGATCGCCTCGCAAAGCTCACCGCGGAGCATCCCAGGCAGCGCCATCTCCGCAGCCCTCAGCCAAAGCCCGACCGGTCAGCCAAAGCCAGAGCAGCGGCGGATTGACCTAAAGCAGCTGCCGTACGGCGCTTCCCCCCTTTGCGACAGCACGTGAGGGAGGTTAGAGCCGGCTTTACGGCGGTGCGTGGTGACGGCTGCCGGGAGCCTCCTGGAAGCCCCGACGCGAGCGCGACGCTGCCTCGGGACTCGTGCGATGGCTGCGGCGGCGGGCGGTGGTGCCGCCGAGCGCGTGCTGCCCGCTTCTCCTAACTGGTACTGCAGCCGGTGCAGCGACGCTTCCCAGGACGGGCGTCTCTTCGGCTTCGCGGCTCGGCACAGCCTGTGTCTCCTGGAGGTCCGCGCTTCCGTTCCCACCTTTTATGGTACGTGTCCTGGGCTGAGACTCAGCAGGCAAGGGCTTCCTCTTCTCCTCCTCCTCCACCACCACCACTATCATAACCACAACCAGCCACCAGCTCCTCCGTGGTGCCTAAGCCCCTTTTCTTCTCTCGGGGCGGCCCTAGGAAAGAACAGCAGTTGCCACTTCGCAGAATAGCCTCCTTTCTCGCCGTCCTTGGTGGATGGGGACCAGGTGGGAAAGCTTTCAGCTGACTTACCTGCCTGGTTTTCCAACTGTGAAGACCAGCCTTCTGGAAGTATATCGCTCCAGTGGACTGTTTTAAGGCGATTGTTTCGTCTTGGCTCCCCTGCGACTAAATTTAGCTATTGGGTTAGCTCGAGAGAGAGAGAAAAAAGGTAAATAGGTCCATTTTACAGACTGACTCAGTAACCCCTGTTAATTTCACCTGAAGTATGCTCTGCACGAAGGAGCAGTCCATTACTTATTATAGTTGGTTAAGGGAGCATATTCAGCCATTTGTCTGAAATGGTATAGGGTTTCCTGCCTTAGCAGGGGGTTGGACTAGATGACCTCCAAGGTCCCCTCCAACTTTATTATTATTATTATTATTATTATTATTATTATTATTATTATTATTATTATTATTATTACTATTACTATTATTACTATTACTATTACTATTATTACTATTACTATTACTATTACTATTATATCTGTTTATATTTGGGAACACTCAGCGTGGGTTCACCCATGCTTGCGTAGAAGTCTCACTATGTACTGGTATGAGCAGTAGGTTTTGTCCTAACTTGTTGCCTATTTCTGGATTGAATTCAGAGTTCTGGCAGAGCTAAATCCCTTACAAACTTGAAGCCAAGGGATTGAGAAAAATATAATATGCCACACATACGTGGTCAGAGTATATCTGTGTCCAAAGATCCACTTCTTATTTCTTGTCTGAGATGGTATAGGTCCTCCTGCTTGTGCAGGGGGCTGGACTAGAAGACCTCCAAGGTCCCTTCCTATTCTATTCCTATTCCATTCTCCCCTACCAAATAGAATGAGGTGGATGGCCATAATAGAAAGGGTTTCATCATTTGCGCCTCTTCACTTACAGAATGTCTTTGCCCCAAAAGGATTCCTATCGCATCCATTGTGCACATTTTGCTGTTTATTTTCCTACCTTTAAATGTGTTTATTATGTTGAGCTGATGTCTTAAAATAATTTGAATCCAGATTATTCCTTTAGCTGGGAATTAGGAATGTTAATTCGGGGTAAACCTGTTCAAAATAACAGTTGACCTGTTTTATAAATCTAGTATATTTTTCACTGCAGGAGAATTAATAGGCCACACTGAAAGAGTTTCTGGCTTCACATTTTGCCCCTACCCTGGGCAAAACTACTATTGTGCCAGCAGTTCTGATGATGGAATTGTGAAAATTTGGAACGTCCAAACATTGACTGTCATGATGGAACATACACTACATCAGGTAAAATGCATTGGAAATGGTAGTTTTTGATCACTTGTTGGGTTGTGATGCACATTTTATTATATTCTGGAGCAAAACATCACTGAAATCTTTTTGAGAGAAATATGGAATTAAATATTTATCAAGATTTGTACTGTGTATACATGGCAGGCTGTGAGATAGTGTGAAAAAATGTTATTATGCAGTCTGTTTATTTTATTTAGTCCTGCTACTTGTCTTCTTCTTTGTTCTTTCTAATTTTCATATCTCTTGGGTGCATAGATAGGCACTTTATAATGAAGGTATATTTTCCAGATGAAAGCTTTTATTTGATACCAATAATGATAATTCTAATATCATAAGAGTAAATAAAGGTCTATATGATTATTACTGACATCTTTATTGTCAAATGAATCAGTTCTCAACTTTATATACATGTTGTGATTGGATTATTACTAATCCAGCTAGTCTTTAAGATGTAATACGGTTGTTATGAAATGTTTGCAAAATGTGTTTTCTTAATTTCTTCCTAAAAAGTACTCCTGAATTATTTTGCACTCTAGTAAATAGCTGGTCATTGCTTTAAGAAAGAAAGAGATAGAGATCAGTGTCTCAGATTCTATCTTGGAAGAGATATGGAACATATGTTATTGACCTTTGGTTATTAACCAGTGGACTCACTGGACTCTGGAAGTAACTGAGATAGTTTGCAAATTTAAATTCTGGCTTTTTATATTTGAGTGTTACACAAAACCTCAAAAACAATCGACATTTACTTTTCCTTTTAATTGTGCTGTTTTTCTTCTCTAGAATACGATTTCTGCATTGCACTGGTCACCCAGAGCAAAAGATCTAGTTGTATCTGGTGATGAGAAGGGGATTGTGATTTGTTACTGGCATAATCGAAATGACAGTCAGCAATTTTTTCCAGAACCTAGAACTATATTCTGTCTCACTTGTTCTCCTCACCATGAAAATCTGATAGCTATTGGGTAAGGACCAAATGTTTATATATTTGATATCTTTTATAATACTCTATACTAATATGTGAGAAAGCAGTTGAAATAAGTGTTGTTTTATCAGTGGTATCCATTTCACTGATGAATCAGATTCTTCCTCATTTTTTGCATGCGGCCTTCTGAATCTGCTTCAAACATTTGGATCAGATCAGATCCTCAGATCAGCAGGCAAACTGACACAAAAATCATATAGAAGAAGCAGGGAAAGAGGGACAAAACACCCCGCATTGCCATACTTGCCCTATGAGGCTAGTCCATCTTTTGCATAGTTAAAAGTTGGAACAGCAAAATTGTTCCAGGTTTCAGTTGATTGAACTGCAAGGTGCTTTGTTAGTTTGAACTAACTAATGAGTTCAAGTAATTTAAGGTTTTGAAGCAAATTACAATGTCCGCGTTGTGCATGCCCTTTTGTTAAGGCTTTAAAATGTGGAAAACTCTCAGGGAGAATATTTTCATTAATAACAAGCAAAAATATTCTGTTACGAAGTTATATACTTATCTACATTGAGAATACAGGATCTAGTTTTCCTTTGGAGATTCATTTAGTCATTTTGGAAGAGAATAACTGGTTCAAAGTCACCCAGCTGGCTTTGTATCTAATGCGGGTCTAGAATTCACAACCTTCCATTTTTAGCCTGGTGCCTTAGCCACTGAACAAACTGTTCTGTCAATGCTAAATAGATTAATACTAGGGGAAAACGAGGTGTGTGTGTGTGTGCGTGTTGTTTTCACAGTGTTTATACCAAGTGATAAATTTAAGTTGTTGAATACAAATATTTTATTTCCTTCTGTTTCAATCCTATTACTAATTTTGTAGTGCTATCAGAGGATATTACTCTACACATTGTGGGAGTTAAAACCTCTTAGGGTAAAAATGTTGGTTATGTCAACAACCAGCATTCAGTTACAGAGCTGACAAGCAGAAGACAAAAGGTTTGTTTAAGAAAGGGAGGAAAAATAAATGCAATAATCACAGAGCCATGCGTTAAAATAGATTGTACCCTCATGTTAGAAGAGGGCAATCAATTCCTTTAACTGGCATCATTTTAATGTAAAGATTTTTATTCAGATATACCATTTCAATATATAGAAAGCTTTGGCTAAGTACAGGTTGGAAAGACATGATCATCCTAACATGTTTAGTTAGGATTACATTGAAGAGATACATATTTATAAAACAAATATGTGATTACGAAGAAAGAGATTTCAGCACTAGTCTAAATCTAGAATGCTGATTAATTCCACTTTTCTTCAGTGTTGCATATTTCTAGAATGGGGAAAATAAAGAGACCAACCTAAAGTATGCATTGTTCCATATCTGCATAAAGTAGTTTTACAGACTTGTCAGGAATTGTGCAGAGATCTCCTTGAGCTAACAAGAAGTTGCACAGACAAAAAAGGTACTGAGAGCAAGAAAGTTCACACAGTAACCACACAGATACACTGAGGTGTGAAAAACAAAATACTTTACTTTGTGGTGTAATAGAAAGCACAGTCAAAAATAAACAGTCCAGGTCATACATGTGTAAAGAACAGATAAACAATAGTAACACTATCTGGTCTGGACTGAGGGGTTTAATGTTTTTAAATTGTGATTTAATTTTTGTGGCTAGACTTAATTTAATTTATTTTAATTTATTTTAATTTTATATTGGATTGTTTTTAAATTTTGCCTTGTAAACCGCCCTGAGTCCTTTGGGAATAGGGCGGTATATAAACCAAATAAATAAATAAATAAATAAATAAATAAATAAATTCCAAATACAAAGTCTTCTTACCAGTCCAAAGGTCAAAACACAGTTGTTCAGGTTTAACACAGTAGCAAACCAACAATAGCAGTAACTGAGTAACTAACAGTGAAAAAACAGCGAGAGCAGAGAGAGAGAGAAACTACGTCCCTAGCTCCCTCTTATGGCCGTTGGGAGGCAAACACACCCTTGGCCAATCATCACATTTGAAGTGTTATCATACATCATGGCTTATATATTTCCAACCCAACCATGTAGGCTTAATCATATGCCTAACATTCTCCCCTTTGGGTAGGACAATATGTTGTAATGCCAAGAAAGCATATGCTTTATGTTCAGAAGCATCTGTTTTTCCCTGTAAACTATACTGTATATCTGCAGATATAGAACATAGAACACTTTCTGTTGTGTTCAGTATATAGTTGCTGGCAGGCTGAGAAATACTCCAGCTGGACAGTTTTGCTGTTCATATTCATTAATTTCATGCAGAAATAATGAACTATTAGCATTCTATGTTGAATTATGAAACCTGTATAAAATATTGTCATTTATTTACCATTCTTAAGGGCTGAAATCTCACTTATATCTCCCACTTATTAGTCAGTGTAAGCACTTCTATCCTAAGGTTTATGTTTCCCACTCTGCTCTTACAAACGGCAAAGAAGATTACATTACAAACATGAATGGGCTGCATCTAGTATTGGGATTATTTATTGAACATGACTTATTAACTAAGAAATTAAATATAAATCTTTTTATCTCAAGCTATAAGGATGGGATTGTGATTGTTATGGACATCAGCAAAAAGGGAAATATTGTTCATCGCCTGAGAGGTCATGATGATGAAATACATTCTTTGGCATGGTGCCCTGTGCTTGGTGAAGATGCTCTGTTCAGTAAACAAGATTTCCAAGGTATATATAAATCATATGTATTGCAATATAACAGCAGTGTGAGTTTTGTAGTAATATTAGCCTCTATAGTGGAAGCTAAAGACAACGGCACTATTTTTAACTGATTTCTGGATACTTTCAGAGGAAGATGCCATTACAGGAGCCATAACAGAAGAAGCAGGTGTAGAAAAAGGCTATTATTTGGCCTCAGGAAGCAAAGATCAGACCATTCGTGTATGGAGCTGTAATACAAATAGAAGTAAGTCTGGAGAAATTATACATTATTTTGACAACATAGTGTGGGGTTTTTTTTCTTCTGTTTTCTCTGTGCTTCATGATGTTAAATATCAATTATAGATAAAAAAGGAATTCTAATACTAATAATTTGAAGAAGGGAGCTGCCTCATCAATTCTCATTTTACATAACATCCAATGCTGAATTGTGTGAGCTTAAATGTGTTGAAATGCCACATAGTCTTTCTTTATAATAAAGCCAACAATGATCATCGCTAAAGCTGTTCAGATCCCATTGTTTGTACTCTGACTGAGCAGATCTTGTTGAAATGCCTGAGCCTCAGTCTTACAGGTTTAGCTGGTTTTAGTTTGAGCACATAATTCCTATGAAATAAGAAAGGGTTCTTTAGGTCAGGAGTCCCCAACCTGTGGGTCACAGCCAAGTACTGGGCTGTGGTCAAATCACCGGGCCACCTGAGTGGCCAACCAGCCCACTCAGACAAGCAGCGCTTCAAGTGTCAGGCATCTGTGACCCCACTCGCATCAGCCTCATCATAGGAGATGGTGGCCCCACTTGTGCCAGCATTATCGAGGGCGGTCATAACCCCACGAGTGCAAGCCTTGTTGTGGGTGCTTGCGCCCACACTCATACGAGCTGCACCACAAACGGTGCTCATGCACATGGGCCTGTCCTGCCCACAAAATCATCCCCTTTCCCCCCTCCCCTGCTCTGGGCCGCCAACCCAGAAAGGTTGGGAACTCTGCTTTAGACTGTGACCTTGGCCATAGTGCCTGTAGATGGCCTCTGGCAGAGCCAGAATGGGAACGTTACAATTATCCTGGTTCTTGATCCATTGATCATCATTATGGATTGAGTATAGCAATTGAGAATAGGAGCACTGCATGCAGATTTTCCTTTCTCTGTGTGTGATTCCAGTCAGTATGATGAGGAAGAGATTGAACCTGAGATTCCGTACCTGTGAGGTGCCTTAAAGCTTGATACTCCTGTTTAACATCCACATGCCAGTGGGCTTTTCATGCATTTCGCCAATTATTACCTATAAAGCTTTCCATGGCACATGGCCCTGTTATCTGATGAATCCCCCACCTCCTATTGTTTTTGCCCATTTTATATGAGCAGGCCAACCAGGCATGCTCCAGGTCTCATCAATTAAACAATGTAATCTGTTCCATGAAGTGCACATTTTCTTTCTTTGCTCCCTAGAAGGGCAATCCCCCCCATAACAAGATTTAATGATTCCTTGAAAATTTGGCCATCTGAACTTAGTAAAATAAATTCCATGTATTCAATCAGAAATATTATCTTCAACAGTATTTATGACTGTGTCAGTCTGTGTCTTACAGAACATCTGCAAAAGGATTTTTTTAAATAAAATTAAATGGAACAATCCCATTTTCATTCTGGAGTTTCTCCTTTATTTTGATATCAATGCAGGCTTGAAATCTCTATTTTTTTCTCTTTTTGCTAGTGGTAATGAGCTTGAAATTGCCCTTTTTGAAAAGAAGAGGTGGAGGTGTTGAACCAATGGTCAAAGAGCGTCTTTGGTTAACACTACATTGGCCTTCAAATCAGCCCACGTGCATTTTCTCCAGTTGCTTTGGGTGAGTATTTTCTCAAATTAAATGGCTGACTAAAAGGCAAAAGTATAAGAAATTAAGTTTGGGGATGGTGTCGATTAATTCCTTAGCATTATATATTTTCTATGTTTTCTCTAACCTTTCAAAAACAACCTCTCTTTCTAAGCAATTTGCTCTATATTTCCAAAAATATCTGGATGTGTGAAGATTACAACTCCTAGAATCCTGAGGCTTTGGACGTACAGGCTCAAATTCTATGATTTGCATCTTCAACATATCTGGAGAGCACTAGTTTGGGGACATTGGATATATGTCTCCATACTTGTATGTTGCATGTTTCCAAATTCTTAAACGATCTAGAAAGATTTCCCTGTGAATTATGATCATTCTGTACATGTGAAATAAAGCTTTTTGAATGTCTGTTTTAAAATGCAATTTTATTAGACTTCAAAATATTTCATATTTTTTGCAATATGACTATAAGCGTAAAAAGTTATGTACTTAAAAAACAACCTACTTTATGAATTAACAAATTCTTGCTTTCTGCATGTTTATTTTTCATAGTGGTGAATTGCTGAAGTGGGATTTGGCACAGCCTGGGAAGCGGAAATGGGAACTCCTGGGGACTTCATCTGAAGGGCAAAACCATTCTAGAATAGTCTTCAACTTGTGTACTTTGCAAGTAGAAGACAGACAACTTCTTTTCTCCATTTCAATGGACAGAGATGTAAGGATCATACATCTTGCTGGCTTGTTTGTTTGTTTTAAAAAGCCCTTTCAGTACGTTCTGGTCTGAAGGTTCCACAAAAGTTGACCTATCTTTGTTGCTGATTCTAGGAATATGTGAGATTTCTTCCTCTGGTTTTTTCCCTATCATTGCTGATAACTGATCTGCCTACAGAGAAAAAGGATCAAATGTTTGTGAGGGATTTTTGCAAGTTTGGTGGCATTTTCATTTGAATTATTATCATAAATATGTGGTTTTGTTTGTGTTTTTTTATTTTATTTTTTTGCTTTGGTGAATTACAGTTCCCTTTGAGTCCTTTTTCACAGTTTTTGGAACTGGACCTTCCGCTGACTCACTTGTCTTCATTTTACTTTGATCTTCAACATTTAACATCTTAACTCTCATGCAGAAGAATACATTGAATCAAATAGCACATTAGCTTTTTAAACCTTGAATCTAGACTTACGCCTGGTATTTGTAGAATTTGTAGAACTCTACTCCATAGAATCTCAGCAGGAATCTACTCACTTTTAGAGCAGATCAGTGCTTCCCTTCAGAAATTCTTTGGAAAATCTTTGTAATTTTCCTACTGAACTTTTCCATGGCTTTTGATTTGATGAATTTTTATTGAAGCTCCATTCATTTTTTTTTCTTTGTAGGTAAAGTGTTGGGATCTGGCAACTTTGAATTGCTGTTGGACTATGCCTTCTCTTGGGGGTTTTGTTTACAGCCTGGCCTTTTCACCTGTAGATACAGGCTGCCTTGCTATTGGAGTTGGGGACAGCATGCTCAGAGTGTGGAACACCATGTCAATTAATAATCATTATGATGTGAAAACTTTCTGGCAGGGCATTAAATCCAAAGTCACAGCTGTAAGTGTGCTTCTGGTCCTGTTTTTCATTATATATTTTATTTTCCCACTCAAAATAATGATTTCTACATTGGATATTACTTATGTTTTATGTACTGTGAGTGCCAATTATATACATATTTATTAGAACGTCAGAAATAATTCACTTAAAATAATTTCATTTTAGGTATATTATTTAAACATATTAACAATAATAAAGATTGCTGTATTGATTATACTAATTAAAAGTCACTGCTTATATCATGGCCATTAGATAAGAAAACAATGGTCAGCATAATTTGAGCACAGATGTTAAGATAATGAAAAAAAAACATTATTAACAAAATCTGCTTTTGAAAGCAACACTAGAAAGTGGTGTTTAAAAATAATGTAATGAACTGCTGTAAACTGTAATTAACTTTGATGATGAATCGTTAAGCTTAATAACTTCATTCTTTTACTGGCAGCTATTACTATGTTACTAGGCTCTAAAATGCTACACCTGCAAATCTATCTAAAGAGAATGCAGTTCTAATTATTTTAAATTGTCAGGATACTTCATGCAATGATTTATTAGTTTATTTGCTAGTTTGCTTACTTAAAAGTAGCTTCAGTCACAGAGAATTTCATGCATTGTTAGTTTTCTGTTTGTGGTGCTTTATGCAAATGAACATAGTTTATTGAGAATGCTAACAAATGTCCTTTAGGTAGTATATTACCGTATATACTTGAGTATAAGCCGACTCGAGTATAAGCCGAGACCCCCAATTTCACCCCCAAAAACTGGGAAAAGTTGTTGACTCGAGTATAAGCCGATCCGCCGTTCTGCATGCCTCGGAGGCTGGATCCGCGCTCTGCAAGCCTCTGCCGCCAGCAGAGGCTCGATCCGCCATTTTGCAAGCCTGAATACACAGGAATACCCTGTGTGGCCGCAGCTCTCGGGGAAGCCCTGGCTGTCCGCTTCCTCACTCCACGCTGCCATTCGGGGCCCGCGCGTTCCCCGGGCAAATCGCGGCGCCCAGCAGGCGAGGAAACACGCCCGTTCCAGTCGCCCCCCCCCTTCCCTCAGGAGACGCGAAGCAAGTGACCGCCCGGAGCTTACCGAGGACTTGCGCGCGGCCGAGGCTTCGGTACTTCCAGGATCGCGCGCACCTCTCCCAAGCCGCCGCCGTCCGGAGACCTGCCGAAGTTTGGGGAGGTTTGGGGAGGTACGCGCGCACCTCCCCAAACCTCCCCAAACGTCGGCAGGTCTCCGTTCCTCTGCGCAGACCTGCCGACGTTTGGGGAGGTTTGGGCGCCTCCCCAAACCTCCCCAGGTCTCCGTTCCTCCTGCCGAAGTTTGGGGAGGTTTGGGCGCCTCCCCAAACCTTCCCAGGTCTCCGTTCCTCCGCGCAGACCTGCCGACGTTTGGGGAGGTTTGGGCGCCTCCCCAAACCTCCCCAGGTCTCCGTTCCTCCTGCCGAAGTTTGGGGAGGTTTGGGCGCCTCCCCAAACCTCCCCAGGTCTCACTATACACATTCACCCAGAAGTGACTCCCTCTGTCCTGACAGGGGATTATTCCCCTCCAAGTACATCTAGAATGGTAGTCAAAAGAATTGTTAAGTAGTTTTTACCTTTCACAAATCTCTTTCAACTTCTTTAGTTGATTGCTTTGGCATTCTTCTGCTACATCTGGTAGCTTTTGTATAAGCTTAGGAGGGGGAAAAAACAGATATGTCATAGACTGTACCAGCCACACATTCTGTTGATAAGTATTGCACAGATAGTCTTCAGGTTGTGACCCTAATGGAGACTGCCATTAAATAATGTTAAATGAACTGCCTCAAGTAATGACCAGCCATACGTATTCTCCTCAGTGCATTCATTAAAGAGTGCACTGGTCATTAATTGAGGGTGGGGGAGATCCTGGGAGGCCTAATGCAAGCACCAGCCCGCCTGCCTCAGGTCTCCCCCACCCCCAGATACTGGGCTTCAGCACAGCTGGCTGTCTTGCCAAAGAGAAACATCTGGGAAGGAAAACCCTGTCTTACCTCTTTCCCAATTCTGCCTCTGCCCTTCCTCCTACCAAGGTGTTCTGGGACTAGTTCCCTAGCCTTTTGGAGCTTTTGGTGTTCGCCCATCAGCTGTCTACGGGGAGGCAACAAAGCTGCCTCTCTAGGCTTTGAGAAAAGGCCCCTTGCACAAAAGGCAGCTTCAGGACGAGCTTCCAAAAACCCTTTCCTTCCTTAACGCCCTCCCCACCTTCCCCCAGAAAGCCATATTTCTTTTTTTTTATTGAAAATTTTTATTGAAGTTACAATATTATCCCCTCCCCAACCCACCCCAGAACCCCTCCCCCTCCCCCATATTTCTTCAATAACAAAAACATAAAAAGCTGGTTGGGATGTACTCGCTGATTTCCCCCCCCCCTTTTTTTAGATGCTAAAACTAAACTCTCCCTCTGCCTTCCAACCAATATCCCTTTTTAAAATCTTACCTTGGCTCCAGATGGAAGAGTAGAGGAACTAAGCTAGTAAGGAGAGAATTTTTTTCTGCAACTTTTTACTCCTGAAGTAGTAGTAGTAGTAATAGTAGTAGTAGGAATAATAATAATAAATCCCTAAAAGTTGTGCCAGAAAATGGAGGACGCTGGGTCTTTGCAAGTTTTAGCTGTCTGTCAGACTGCCTGAAAAGGGCGGCCTTCAGGCAGCCAGGCGGACAGCTAAAGCTTGCAAAGACCCAGCGTCCTCCATTTTCTGGCATAACCTTCGGAGATTACTTTAAAATAAAATAAAAAAAAAACTTCAGAGGAAAAACAGCTGCAGAAACATTTTGTCTCCTTGCTGGCTTGGTTCATCTACTCTTCAGCCAGGAGGGAGTCCAAGGCCTAGAGAAGGAGAGCTTTGCAGCATCCCTATGGACAGCTGATGGGCAGACAGCTGAAAGAAGCAGGCAGGCAGGGCGCAGAGGAACGGAGACCTGCAGGTCTCGGACGGCGGTGGCTTGGGAGAGGTGCGCGCGATCCCGGAAGCACCAAAGCCTCGGCCGCGCACAAGTCCTCGGTAAGTTTTTTTGTTGACTGGAGTATAAGCCGAAGTGGAATTTTTCAGCCCAAAAAGTGGGCTGAAAAATTCGGCTTATACTCAAGTATATACGGTACATGTTCTGCTGGTGTAGATATACTTATTATATATCTGTCAGCTATGTTAATGTCACACAGTGCAACCTGGATATAATTTGCATTAATCCATAATTCTGACAATAGTGTTGAGATCTTAGTGTGTTTTCTGTTTGCAGTTGGCTTGGCATCCAACAAAGGAAGGCTGTTTAGCTTTTGGAACAGATGATGGAAAGGTTGGAATTTATGATACGTACTCTAACAAGTAAGATATAACTATTTTTTGTTGATTAGTATCTATTTACATGTATAATGATGAGCCATGATTATAGTTTTTTTGAACAATCAATATATGGCTGGTTCACTATTCAGTAAACAATAGGTGATAAGCCAAAACTGCCCAGATTTTGGCATAGTATGTACTCATCCAAAGGAAGAGTGTTGATAAAAAAAAAGTAACGCTTTGCAAGGGTATCAAAACACATGAAGATAACCTTCTCTTGCAAGAGTATTTGATAGTGTCAACCTAATTCCATATGCTATTAGAGGCAGAGACTTGATAAAACCATAGAATTAACTTTTTAGTATTGTTTTTAATTTATTTATTTAAACCAGATCCAAGTTCATTCTAAGAAAACGTTCTGAAAGAACTTCTTCAGACCATGTTCTGATTCAAAATCTTCCAGAAGCCCAGTTATTTCTTAGTTCTCTTCATAATTTGTTCTGTTGCTTCACAGATTTATTATTACTCTTTAATTAGAATGCATTTTGTATGTTCATTCTTATCCTTTGAGCAGTCACAGAAGAGGGCAGAATTTATCAATGGGGGAGGGAAATGGAATTGTTATTGTTTCTTGTATTGAGAAAATACAAATAAAATTGTATTCTTCAGTGTTCAACTAGACATTCTTTTAAACTTGTAAAAAGGAGTGCAGAAGGATTGTGGAAAATATTGTTCTAGCTTAAAGGAATTGTTGGACCTTTCCTTATTTCTATTGATATTTTAAATAATGCTGAGGGAGGTTACTTCAGATATTGTCATATGTTTCTTTAAAAACGATGCCAAAGTTTTTTTTTGGTTTGCTTGTTTTTCTGTTTTGTATTTTACTTTTTATGATAAAACAATACATAAATAAAATTTTAAAAAATGATGCCAATTTCATGTATCTTTTCCTGTTAGGCCTCCCCAAGTCTCTAGTACATACCATAAGAAAACTGTGTATACTTTAGTTTGGGGACCTCCAGTTCCTCCACTGTCTTTACGTAAGTCTTAGAAATATGTTTATGTTTTTTTCATTGGCTTTTTTATTTGGTCCACATATTGTGATGATGCTCTAGAAATAGCATTATCTTCTCCCCCACCCGTGGTGGGCATGTTCAAACTTTATTAACATCTTCACAGGTCTTGAAACTGCTTCATAATATAATAATAAACACCAGGAATATTCCAATTGGCCATTACGTTTTGCAGTAATTTGATGATTTAAGTCATAGTTATGTTGCATGATGGTATTTTGATCCAATAAAGGATGATGGAATTATTATATTAAAAGAAATATTTAAAATAATTTGTTTTAGATTTTTTTTCTACTAATTATATTAAAATATACATGTATAAGAGACAATAGCATTGTTTTCTTATTTATTGTAGAGGGAGATGGTGATAGACCTTCCATAACCTTATACAGCTGTGCAGGAGAAGGAGTTGTTTTCCAACATAATCCTTGGAATCTAAATGGAGAAGCTCATGATATCAATAAACTCATTCGAGAAACAAATTCAATCAAAGTGAGTAAGAATTTTGACCTTGGAATGAAAATCGCTTGCCAGTTCTCCATCTGTACTACAGTTCGAGTAGAAGAAAGTAAAATCTGACTCCAAAGTAACTTTTGGCACACTGGCACAGAATGCTCAGATTTGTGCAAACTGGGCTGTTGGCAGTTCACCATCTGTAATGAAATAGAAAGAAGTCAGACTGGGATTAAAACCTTACAGAGGTAGAAAGTACGGGGTAAGGAAGAGGTCCTGGCACAGAATGTTAAGAAGCTACGGAGCACGAAACTCACAAGCGGATAGCAAAAAGTTCAGAACTGAACTTGATTGAAGAAAGATAATAGCTCATGTTCAAGATTACACTCTGGCATTAGGCATGGCTACACGTGCTTTTCTGCCTTATTGTGTTAGTCAGTGTGCCTCAGCAGCTCTATTTAAAGTGACCACCAGTTTTCTGAGGAACAATTAGCAAGAATGTCCCATGAGTTGCTTGCTACATGTAGCATTTTGCTCGTGAAATTATTCCAATTTGCTCAGGTCTAGAATCTGCTGATGAAGTGATTGGGATGCATCACGTGATATTCCTAGAACTCTTTTCAGCTTCTTGATTCTAAGCAAGTGATAAGATAAAATGCTTTGAAATATGTTGGCTTGTAAGAATTATATGTAAATAAAAGGCAAAGTATAAGCAATGAACAATTAAGCAAAACTTTATGAAGGAAGTTTCTCAGCATTGCTAAGGTCACTACAAAAGAGAACAGTGTTAGACAAACTAATCAAAATGGAGTGCTGGCTACTGCAGAATAGAGGCATAAGGTAACAACGGGAGAAACGGGTGAAAAAATGGAACTATTGATTAAAATAGAACTGAAGCAAAGTAGCATAGGCATTTGTGAGAGAAAGAATTAGTGCAAACAACCAAGATAGCAGTGGACATGAGCTATTACTGTACAGTTACGATCTAGTAATCATTAGAAGGGAAATGCAAAATAATTGTGATGAGCAGGAAAAGAGTCTCACTTGCATATACTACTCAGCGCCTGTAAAAAAAGTAGCAGAATAAAAATTCTAATAAATAAATTCAATACTGCCTTGACCTTCTCGAACAGTCTATAAGGCTAGGATGCTATTTTGTTTTCTGTTATCTTCTTCACTGGAAATCTGTTAGAAATTTAAAACTTTTAAACATTTGAAAGTTTCATTCTTTTATGACAACTTCAGAAAATATTTTAAATCTTTCCAAGTAGATTGACCAGGTCCACTGATTGTGGAACTTTCATTATGTCAAATTACTGCATTTGTTGTAGCAAAATTGCCATCTATCATGCCACTATGTTTCTGCAACTTATTTGCATAGGAAAGTTTAAATGGAACAAATAGCTTTGAGAAAAGCAAGAGATTTGCATTCAGCCACTTGTTTTATTGTGTCATACCATCATATTTCATTTTAATGCTAGTATGCCTCTTGTTGGGTGTTCAGTACTGAAGTGAGAGTATGGAGTGGAGTCAGAAAGCTATATGAAAGCACAGTTTCTAATTTCTTGCTGAGAATACTTTCATACTCAAGTCATTCTGTAGATAGCACACTGTCATACTAACCTATTTCCTGATTTTTGTGATAATTGTATCTGTTTTTAGGGAAATATTACAGCTGCCATATAGATTTCTTGTATAAATGCTGGTATGCATGATTTGCTCAGATTGGCCTTAGTTGTTTGTACAATTTATGTATTTGCATTGTTTGATAAATGCATAGATGAGAGACAGACAGACTCGTTGTTCAACTTCCATAGTCAAATGCCTCCTACAGGGTAGTTATTAATTATAAACTCTTGAATGATTTAAGATTTTAGAAAAATCATGTCTGCCTGTGGGCTGAAAAAATAAATTAATTTTTGTAAAATTTAGATAAACAGAAATTGTATGGTTGTTTTTTTTCATTTAGTTATTTCTTTTATATATGCCTTTACTTTGCATAACTTCAGGCAATGTACATAATGCTCCCACCTCTCAAAAACAACTCTGTGAAGTAGGTTGGTCTGAGAGAGAATATGGCTGACCCAAAGTCACCTAACCGGTTATCATGACTAAGGAAAGATTAAATCGTATGATCTCCAGGTTTTCAGTCTAATAGCTTGACCACTACTCATCAAACTGATCTTTTCCCCCTTTGTCTGGTGGTAGCTGCTAGATCAGTTTTTCTCAACTTTAGTGGCTTTAATATTTGACTTGCTGGGAAATTCTGGGAGTTGAAGTTCACAGGTCTTAAAGTTGCCAAGGTTGAGAAACACTCTGCAAGATTATTGTGAAAATTGATAGAATTCCCCGATTCCTCTATTCTCCCTGAAAATCTTTAGTTGACTATTTTTACATTATTTATGGCAGGAGTCCCCAAACTGTGGGCCGTGATCCACCAGTGGGCCATAAGGATTTTGCAACTGGGCCGTGGAAATGGCTAGCAAGCATGTGTACATGCACAAGGGCACCCTCATTTGTGGAAGCAGCAGGAGAACACGTGTATGTGTGCTCCATTTGTATGAGCAGCAGACACACCACTCGTGCAAATGGAGCTGCACACCCTTGCTGGCTGCTTGTGCGAACCATTCCCTTCCCCCCAACACCACCAGTTTGCAAAGCCAGAAACATTGGGGAACGCTGTTTTATTGAATGGATGTCAGTACTATTAAGGCTCTATAATCTTATTGGTTTTCTTTTAGCACAAATTACCAGCACATACAGAAATCAGCTGGAAACCAGATGGCACTCTCTTGGCTATTGGTAATGAAGATGGGTATGTGCTGAAATTTTAACTCAAGCATATTAACTGACTTCTTCATTTCTTTTATGTCAGAAACTGCCTTGTTGAACTCCTTTACTGGGCAACAAAATCAACATAAAATTCTTCGGTCATTTTAAAAAATATAATTACTTCAGAGAAAAAAATATCCAGGAAATATGAGCAATAAAGTATGAGCAGACAAAATGACATCTCCAGATACTTGACTGACTGTGCTGTCATGATGTATTTTGAGTGCCTGACTGTATGTTCTTGAGCTATCACTGTTTTAATATATAATTGACAAGGTTAATAATTGGATTCTTTTTGACTTGAGTCCTTTTTTGTGTCTACCCAATACCATTCCACTTTAATATCGTGGAACAAAATTTGACAAATCTTTGTATTCATCAAACTTAATGCATCCCTACATTCATAAAATTATCATACCATAACACATACCAAAAATATATGCATATTTAGAAGTAGAGATGGCTGTGCTATTGTAATAAAGTATTCCAATTTGCAGGCTATTCAGAGTGGGATTGTAATGTATGTATATGAATTATTTTTGGAGAACAGAGACTAAAGAACTTATTTCTCCCATCAATTTCTGTATTGAAACTTACTTTTTAATCTTGCAGATCAATTGAAATACTTCAGGCTCCTCATTTGAAACTGCTGTGCACCATCCAGCAACATCATAAACTTATCAATGTTATCCGTTGGCATCACGACCATGGGACACAACCAGAACTGAGTTATATGATAGCTTCTGGCTCAAATAATGCTATTATTTATGTACATAATATCAAGAGTGTCATAGGTGACTATGTTTCCAGTTCTTGCCACGCAACTGTTTAAACTGTTGTTTCTCATCTTCCTTTTATATTATTTTGAATAAGACAGCATGTTTCATTGTTCTGGTCTAAAGTAAAACATGTTTAAATCTTCACCTCCTGTAAGATAGCCAGTCCACAATGGACAGATTGTTCTCTTGATGAAAAGAGTCTGAACATTATTCAGGAAGATCCAGTGCAGCAATAACTAATTTCTTTTCTTCTATTTCATCTTTTTTTTCTTTCCTTATAATTTTCTGTATTATTTGTTGTTTGATTTTTCCCTTTGTCTTTCTGTATTCATTTTTTTAAAAACTAATTCTAAAAATGTTTTAAAATTATATAAAAAGTAAGTTGTTAGATGTGAGCTCATTCAAACAGTATGTTTTCTCTTTAGAGAGTTTTTCAGAGAAGCCTGTAACCATCACAGAGCCTTTTCGTACTCTGGCTGGACACACAGCCAAGATCACTAGTTTGTCTTGGAGTCCACATCACAATGGAAGACTGGTGTCTGTTTGCTATGATGGCACTGCCCAGGTAATGCTTGTGAAATTATTTTAATGGACTTTTTTCCTAATCTAATGCTGGGTTTTCCAAAGTGGTCAATATCTCCTCACAAGGGTCAATGGGACTATCCATTATTGCTGTTACTATTGTGCAGTAATGTTATGTAGTTAAAGTACCGTTTATTAAATCATTTTCATATAATAAATGTTTGGGGATTGATGAAAAATCTGAAACTTTATGAAGGAATTTATGAGTCGAAGAATTTGGGGACCCCTGGTCTAATCAAATAGATAAAAGATTTAGGGATGCCTTGGTTAAAGAATATATCGTAGGGAAAGCCAAACTTGGAAAAGCAGATTCTCATGCTGCATTTTGTATTTGTTGGGAATTCAGAACATTCATTGTGTAAATTGTCATTCTGTGGAATATGTAGAACCCTTGTGCACCTAAAAGCAGAATGTGCAGGGTTTTTTTGTCATGGTGTATGCTTATAACTATGAAAAAATTGACAAATGGTTTAATTCTGTCCTGTCTGCTGTCCTTGTCCTGCCCCTTCCCAAAGTTAAATGTGTCCTTTGGCCTCCATAGTACAAATATAAAAAGCCAAAGCCAAATTTTAAAAGCATAGTACAAATTGGAAACAAGCCTATAGAGGTGATAAATTAGAGATTTATATAGCCTCTTTCAAACCATTGCTTTCTATGGCCTAAAATAGAATTTTAGGTACAGGGATTCACCTGTTTTAACCAACCTGCAGTGGACACATTACCCTCTTGATAATAAGGTAAAAAGCATGCAAAGGCTAAGTTAGCAGTAGCACTTAGACTTATATACCGCTTCACAGTGCTTTACAGACCTCTCTAAGTGGTTTACAGTGTCAGCCTATTGCCGCCAACAATCTGGGCCCTCATTTTACCCACCTCAGAAGGATGGAAGGCTGTGTCGGCTTTGAGCCGGCCAGGATTAAACTACTGGCAGTTGGCAGAGTTAGCCTGCAATACTGCATTCTAACCACTGTGCCACACGGCTCTTATTAGAATATTAGTTAGAATATTAGGCAACACGGCTCTTAGAATATTGGTAACATTAGTTAGACTATTATGCAGAAAAATACAGGGAAGTATCTAATTTTAATTTAACATCACGACTTTAGGAATTGGAGATTATTTTAGTGGAAAAATCATGTGGGACTGATGAGACATTTGTTCACAGGTTTGGGATGCTCTAAAAGAAGAGCCTTTGCACAATTACAGGGGACACCGAGGCCGTCTGCTCTGCACACAGTGGTCACCTGTGGAAACAGAGTCCATTTACACTGGGGGCGATGACTTCTCTGTTCACAAATGGGTAGCTTTAAAACAAGAGCACATTCGCCCTCCCCAAGGTCAGTATACTATTAATTCATACTTTAACATGGCAGTAAGAGTAAAAAAAAAGAAAAAAAATACCAAGGTTTGTAGTGATGTTTATTCTTTTTTTTTAGTTATTATTCTTTGATTATAGTATTAGCATTCCAGAATTAGTAGGCACCGGCTTCCTAAAAATGCAATAGTCACAGATTGAAGGTTGGACTAAATCCAAGGAAAGAGGCAGGGGAGAACAGGGAGCCAGTTCCCACTGCAGTTCTTTTGATTAGAAGGTAAATAGGTCCCCCTAATGTGTCTGCATGTGCACAGGCCATTTTTTTTCTGCTGACGTTTCTTTCATTTTGGGAAACCATATTGTATCTACAATTATCTTTATTGTTTTACTTAAATTTATTTTTTAAAATTTTGCTTGCTGCCCAGAGTCTCTTTGGTGAAGGGCAGTTAAATAAATAAATAAACGTCTCTTCAAATACCATCTGACTGTGATTCCTAAAAATCAGCCATTATAGTTGATTGTAGAGTTAAGGCTTGACCGCTAGAAAGACTAAGGAAATCTCTGATTCAAGCAGGGGAATAGAAAATCTCATTCCCTTCCTGTGTGACAATGATGATCTTGCATCATTGTCCTGTCTGCTCACTTTTATCTTGCCCCTTCTCAAGGTTAAATGTGTCCTACGGCCTCCAAAAATATTGCCTTTCCCCCAAACTTTGGAAATAAAATGTAAAAAGCGGAAAATTAGGGTACTGTCTCTTGTAATGCACTTCATTTGTTGTGATCCTTTCAAAGGAACCAGTTTGATGCAATGGTTAAAGCATCAAGCTAGAATCCAGGAGATCACGGGTTCTACGTCCTGTGTAGGTATAAAGCAGGGGTCTTCAAACTGGGCCCTTTTATGACTTGTGGACTTCAACTCCCAGAATTCCTCAGCCAGCGTGCTGGCTGAGGAATTCTGGGAGTCGAAGTCCACAAGTCATAAAAGGGCCCAGTTTGAAGACCCCTGGTATAAAGCCTGGGTGACCTTGGGCCGGTCACTTTTTCTCAGTCCTAGGAAGTGGGCAATGGCACTTTTGAAATCTTGTAAGAAAACTGCAGGGACTTTTCCTTGCAGTTGCCAAGAATCCAAAAGTGTGCACAAGAGAAGGAAGAAAGAAATTTAAGAGGAATCTCTTAAAGCTTTTAAAAAGCATATCCTGTTTATTAGGCAAGAAGAGTGTTGAGTTAGAGAAAAAAAGAAGCACTCAGATTAAACAGAAAGTGAAGAAAAAGAAGAAACCTTTGGGGAAGTTGCCTTCTGCCCAGAATACAAATGACTGGATGAATGGTGGTGAAAATATGAAAGAACCTCCCTTGGAAGAAAATGGGGTTTCTGACCCAGAAGGAGAGAAAGAACCACACGAGCAAGAGGCAGCTGAGAAAATTTCCACAGAAGGTACATAACAGTTTGCATCTCTAACCATACAGGAATTGTCTTAATAAGCTGGAGAATAGCATTGAAGCTGTAGAAACGTGGTTGTGAGAGATGACTATTGTATTACTCACCTCCAGAAAGGCAAATATTGGACATTCAACCAGAGTAAATCTCTTGGCTCCCTATTCCTTCAAATCATAATCTTTGTTTTTTTAAGTAAACATTGTTCTTTATCTAATGGGGCCAGAGATGAAGAAAAGCAGATGACTTGACTCAGCCTTCCATCCTTCCGAGGTGGATAAATTGAGATTGTTGGGGGCAATGTGCTGACTGTAAACCGCTTGGAGAGAGGGGTAAAGTCCTATGAAGTGGTATATAAGTCTAAGTGCTATTTGTGTTACTATCCTATTATCATGTTTTCTTAATTCTGAAGCCTTGATTGATTAGCTGAGGCACTGATGCAGCTCTCATGCAGTTCCCTTGTTTTCAATTACATTTAAAGCTAGAACTAGTGACTTTAGATAAAGATATACTCTCTCTCTCTCTGTGTGTGTGTGTGTGTGTAATCCTATAGTAGCAGAAGCATGTTATTCTAGGCATTGCACAAGTTTAATTAGTTCTTTCATTGCAGTTGACAGTGATTCAACAACTTGTCCACCATCTGTCCATGGGCTGGATAGCCTGAAACCTCCTGTTTTGGTTAAAACTCCACCCGTAAGGAAGGATCCAGTTAAGCCAGGTTTGTACACATTATTTGTAAATATAGAATTATTTACATATAATCCCTTGAAGTCTTGGCATAGGGATCGGCAGCTGTATTCAGGATATGAGTTTCTAACAACTCTTTCCCGGAGCAGATATTTCCGTGAAAAGAAAAAAGCCTCGATCAATCCTGCCTCTGAGCACATCTATGGACCACAGGTCAAAGGAGGAACTGCACCAGGACTGTCTGAGATTAGCGCATTTCTTACATTCCAAAGGTAAGATAGGAAGTATGTGCCATACAATGTACTGATCACTTTTTAGATAACTTCATATCTTAAATACCCTCACTTTGTGGCTTTTTCAACCAATACATAACAGAATATATTAACATCAAGTTTGTTCCGTAGTTCCATATTATTTACATTAGTAATATGAGAAAAATGTATATCACAAAAATAAATGACATAGTGTATAACTGGGGCTCGAAACCTATTCTGACCCAGAGGCTGGATTGCCATCAAGGGTTAGAACTTACAACAAAAACAGAGATCTTAGAACGATTGCTGGAGGAGAGGAGTAAAAAAATCTCCATGTACTTTGCCAAGTGATATTTATAAAAACCGCTTTTTAGCTGCAGTTCAGGAGGAAAAGAATAATCTTAATTGGGAAAGGCTTTAATGCCAGTAGTCTCATTCCCCAGATGAATCTTGTACTTTTCAGTCTACTCTGGTTTGCAAAACTAAACAGAGCATGGTTTCTCCCCCCAAGCATGTCACTTTGATTTCATTTCAACTGGAAGAGTATATATGTAGTGTCTGTATTATCTGGGTATGCATAAGACTCCTTCTTAGAAAAATATATGAAGATCTGTTCACACCCTGTAATCAGTGTAGTCAGAACACTTGAAGCTTGGTACAGCTGCTTTGAAGCCATTACAAGCCAATCATATGAGCACCTGTACATAGAAAAAACATTTTGCAATAGTAGCAGTACTTACTCAGAAGACTGGAAGAGGACCTCTAAAGCAGCCAGAAGCAGTAGATTCAGAACAGGGTACACAATGCAGCTAATTCTTGCAGTAAGAAGAAATAAGTTAACATATGTTAAGAATTGTTTAAGCTATAGGAAGCACTTTTATCATGAAGATCATAAATGTGATAAAACTTTGCTACTTTCCTGGTAGAGTTGAATGAAGATTTGACCCCTTCTCCAAAGGATCCTTTCCATTTGGGTCTGTTCACAGATAGACCTGCCCTTTATAAGATGATGGAAGCAGAAGGTTAGTATTTGAATCATTAATCACTTGGTTTTAAAAAGGGACGCGGTGGCTCAGTGGGTTAGGACGCTGAGCTTGTCGATCAGAAGGTCAGCAGTTTGGCGGGTTGAATCCCGAGTGCCGCGTAACAGAGTGAGCGCCTGTTACTTGTCCCAGCTTCTGCCAACCTAGCAGTTCGAAAGCACGTAAAATGCAAATAGAAAAATAGGGACCACTACGGTGGGAAGGCAACAGCGTTCCGTGCGCCTTTGGCGTCTAGTCATGCCGGCCACATGACCATGGAGACGTCCTCGGACAATCGCTGGCTCTTCAGCTTTGAAACGGAGATGAGCACCGGCCCCTAGAGTTGGAAACGACTAGCACGCATGTGCGGGGGAACCTTTACCTTTTTAATCACTTGGTTTGGGTAAGGATGAATAGTAAATAGGATATAATATTTGCATGTAAAAATGAGTTGTTAAGCCATGGTTCATAACCATGGGTTAGAAAACAATCACGTTTGTTTGTGGATTGTTTTCTCTGCATTTCATTATTCTGGCCTTGAACCTCTGTGGATTGGTTAGTGGCTTAGAAGAAACATACTAACGATAAACCAGGGAAACATAACCAGACTTGCTATTAGGTCACAATGCTAAATTATAGTTGCAGTCGGTAAACCAACAAAAAGTTTCACATGATTTGCTGCTCTAAAGCATACTGTATTGCTAACCATTCTCACAACATCCTTAACCAAATGTTACCGGTCTCTAGTCCTTGTTTCTGAAGGATTTCATTGTGGCCTCAGAAAATCTTCACTGTATTCTGTTACTTTTTGGATTTTCATTGTCTCCCAGCATATCCTCACTTGTTTCCTTTTTCCTTTGTCTTCCGTCTCCAAACCCTCCTCAGTAATGGCTCTGAAGTAGTCCTGACAGCAGGTCACCATCCTATAGGTCTCTGCTTCCATAAAGTTCAGTTATTTTGGTGATCATTGGTTTAACGTGCGGAGGGAATTAAAAGTCATATTCAGATAGAATTGTATTTTTATATACTGTACATGCTTCTAGTTTTAACTGAATGTTGATGACTTTTTTTGGAGGGGTGTTACTTCTTGAATTGTAAGTGTTTTAATCTTTGAATAACTCAGTTGAATGATCAGTTATGAATGAACTCTGATTAAATAAGTGATTGTGTTTTAATCTTTCAAAAGGCCATTAATAGCACACTGATAGTGTGCTGTAATTGTTAAGATGGTGAGCTGGCACTGGGGAGACTCAGATTCTAATCCAGTCTCAACCACAGAAATTGAGTGGGTACCTTTGCACAATTAACTCTTTAATAAAATTAATCTTTAATAATTAACTCTTTAATACAATTAACTCTGGAGAGCCAGTGATGGCACCAGGCTAGAAAGAGGCAGATAATGAATTCTAGTCCTGCCTTAGCCACAAAAGCCAACTGGATTACTTTGGACCAGTCACTCACTCTCAGCCCAACCCCCCTCAAAGGGTTGTTGTTCTGGGGAAAATAAGCAGGAGGAAGGTGTGTTGCATATATTCTCTGCCTTGAGTTATTTATAAACATAAAGACAAGTAATAGAGAGATGGGCGGTTTAGAAATGTGAAATATAAAGTAAGAAAGAAAAGTAACTCTCAATCCAACTACTTAATAGGGTTGTTACTGTGAGGAAAAATGGGAGGAAGGATTTAATTTTATCAGAAAAAGGGTACTTAAATGGACAGAAGAGTTGGGTTAAGGGAGAAACAGTGTAGCAAATAGAAACTACATAGTCATTTGGATCCAAAAACATTAAACTGAGGCAATAAATAATAGCACAGATTGAGTTGCAAAGTATAAATAATAATAATAATAATAATAATAATAATAATAATAATAATAATAATAATAATAATAATAATAATAATAAAGTTGGAAGGGACCTTGGAGGTCATCTAGTCCAACCCCCTGCTCAGGCAGGAAACCTTATACCATTTCAGGCAAATGGCTGTCCAGTCTCTTCTTAAAAAGATGTATGTAGATTTTCTTGTTGCTTTTTGATGATGATGCTGTACACGTTGTTCAAGGCGTATTATACATAATACTTGCACCCACAGGAAAAAGTCATTTAGGAAATGGACACCCCGAGCTATTTCAACAACTGATGTTGTGGAAAGGAGATCTTAGAGGTGCTCTTCAATCAGCTGCAGAAAGGGGAGAACTAACAGATCAACTAGTGGCTATCTCACCAATGGGTATGCACAACACTGAAGAAAATCTGCTATATTGCACCCAATACTAGGCAGTATTGTAAAAATGATGCGTTGTTTTAAAGTACTTCCCTTCCTTAATTTAAAAATCTTACATTGGTTTTACACTGCAGGGCCAGAGTAGCTGCAGTGCCAGCGTTCAGAAGTGTCAGGCTAGGATTGGGGAAATTCAGTTTCAATTGTGGAGTTGATCCTGGAATTCAGTGGGTGTCTGTAGTCATTCTGTCCCAGCCAAACATATCTCATGGGTTCAGTGAGATGAAATTTGGGGAGGATCCTCCCACCCATGTTTGAAAAGGGGGAAAAAGGTAAGATGTAAATGCAACAAATCACAAATCATGTGCTTATTTCTCTCCATGTTACTTTATTTATTGTTGTTCCCGTCTTCCCTTCAGCTGGCTACCAGGCCTGGGCCTGTACTGTAGAAGCCTTTGCAAAGCAGTTGTGTTTTCAAGAACAGTATGTCAAGGCTGCCTCCCATCTCCTTTCCCTTCACAAAGTGTATGAAGCTGTGGAACTCTTGAAGTCTCATAATTTTTTCAGGTCATTACACTGCTATTGTTTCAGTTGGTTCTGGTATAGAATTGGGAATCTCAGTGGCGTAGCGTGGGGGGTGCAGGGGGGGCCGGCCGCACCGGGCGCAACATCTGGGGGGGGGCGCGCTCGCACTGAGCTGCTCAGGGAGCCCCAAGGGCTGCACAGAGTTGGCTTGGCTCCGCTCTCGAGCTGCTCTTTCTTGCAAAGCGAAATGAGTCCGGCAGGTGAGATGGGCGGCCACATAAACTGAATAAAATAAATAGAAGCGGCCAACTCTCCGCCCAGGCTCAGGCCAACCGCAAGCGCCCCGCAGGCGCCCTGGCAGGTTTGGCCGAGCGAAGACGGACCCGCTGGCCAGCCGGCCTAGCTTCGTGCGCATGCGTGGCTTTATTTAGCGGGGCTCACGTGCGAGCTTGAATGCAGCGGCTCTTGCAGGTCGGAGCCCCGCCCAGCCGCCCTCGAGAGGGACCCGGAAGCATCCCGCATGCGCGCGACTCTTCTTGGAAAGTACACCGCAGCGGGGCGCGTCTTTTCAGCAGTGCCGTGACGTCACCGCCCGCCCGCCCCTCTATTTCCGCTTCCGGTTGCCTTGCCCCGGGTGCTGACAACCCACGCTACGCCACTGGGGAATCTTTCTGGAGAAAGAAATGATTGTCTTCTAGCTTTTCATGTAAATCAGAAGAACCAGAACAGCATACAGGTAGTCCTCGACATACAATGGTTCATTTAATGACCTTTTAAAGTTACAACATCACTGAAAAACACTGCTTTATGATCGTTTTTCACACTTCCAGCAGTTACAGCAGCGCCATGGGCACATGATCAAAATTCAGACGCTTGGCAACTGACTCATATTTATGACGGTTGCAGTACCCCAGGATCTTGTGATCATCTTTTGTGACCTTTTGACGAGGGGAAGCCAGATTCACTTAACAGCCGTGTTACTAATTTAACAAGTGCAGTGATTCACTTAACAACTGTGGCAAGAAAAGTTGTAAAATTGTGCAAAACTCACTTAACAAATGTCTCACTTAGCAGACCTAAATTTTGAGCTCAATTGTGGTTGTAAGTCGAGGACTATCTGTAGTTAGTGTTATAAAAGGATTATTTTATAACATGGTCTTCAATTTAAGACCATGTTTAATATTCCTAATTTCTCCTACAGTCTATTATTTGACATAAAAATGTGTGTCTCTAGTTGGGTGCTGGCTTGCTAATTCTCTCAGCATCTTATTGAGGAAATAATCACAATAATTATTTTGAATTTAACTTGATGTGAAAGATCAGTGGTTCAATATGCTAATGTTAAGATGTGATTTATTTAAAACTATTTTTCTCTCTTCTTCTGTCTCAGAGAAGCCATTGTAATTGCCAAAGCTAGATTACATCCTGAAGATCCAGTTCTAAAAGATCTGTATATCTGCTGGGCAGCTGTGCTAGAGAAGGATGGCCATTACTCTATGGCAGCCAAATGGTATGAGTTGTCAGAAAATATTATCTCTTCAATATATTGTTGTCACCTTTCTACTAAGCAAGATATTCTCTCCCTCAATCTCTGTCTAAAAAAATTCAATAAACTTAAACTTAAACTTAAATACAAAGTGAGACAGAGAGAAAGTGTGTTTTTCTGCAGGAGTCTGCAAATAGGCAACATAAGATACAGAAAGAAATAATAAATGATACAAATTATTCTGGTATAACTTTTAGAAGGAAAAGGTGTTCTGGTTGTGACTTTAGTCAGTTTATAAATGTCCAAATTTTGCCTTTCTAAGGAATTTTGTAATGTCAATCCTAACATCGCTTGTCCTTGAATTAATTGAGTTAATGATATTTTCTGTACATAATAAGTTAGCATTAATTTTTTTTCTGGACTTGACTATGCTTTGCACCTGCTACCAAATGAAAGTCATTGGGGTCCTCGAAACAATATAACCAAAATACAGTCATGTGGTTCTTGTGGTCCCATTTAAAGTTGAAGAATTGTAAGCAATTCTTGATAACCTCTCAATCCCTCTTCAGTATATATTAATGTACAAAGCAGATACTTCCAAGAGGAGAAATAAAGAAATAGAATTGTAGATGTGCTCATGTGCCCTTTCAGAATTTGCAAAATGTGAACCATTTTGTACGTAAACATGAACATCATTGATCTCAGACATAATAGAACTCTATTACTAATTGCTAGAACTAATTGCTATTAAGGCACAGCTGTGGATAGTTACCCTTCATTTCCATCTCAACCCATGTATGTCAGCTTTAGTGTATACTGTATTATTAGCCCAAATATTCAAGAATATACAAACTTTATAACAGATCGTTTTATTCTTTCCTCTATTGTTACGGTTTCTATAATGATTGTGTTATTCTATGTGGCCTAACCGTTTAATTTGAATTGCATTACAATTTTTTTTGAATGTGTTTTTTCTGGTCACTCATATTTACCTTCTAAATGTTTAGTGTCTTACAGATTTTGTGAGGGGAGCGTAAACCTGTCAGCACAACTATAAATGCATTAATAGTTAAACTGAAAATTTGATCCAAATTAAAGTTTAATACTTTGTATAAATGGTTTCATTTCAGTTACCTTGGAGCCACCTCTCCCTACGATGCTGCCAAAGTACTGGCTAAAAAAGGAGATATTGTATCACTTAAAACTGCTGCCGAATTGGCTCTGATAGTTGGAGAGAAAGATTTATCTCTGTCCTTCTCCTTGAGATGTGCCCAGGAGCTTCTTTCATCTAAGAATTGGGTTGGAGCACAAGAGGTTCTCCAGCAGCATGACAGCTTGTTGGTCAGTGAGTGATGATGATGATGATATATAAAATACAATAGTATTTTATATATATAGTTATATTCTTTAGATGTTAGCCCAATTTAAATTAATAACTGTAGATAGTTTATATACAGAAAGCTAATTTGTACTCTCTTACAACAGAACGTCTGAACTTCTAACAAACATATTGATGCCTTTTCTATGACCTGAAGGGTTAGCTTTCATATGTTTGAGGTCAGACATAGCTAACGTGAAGCAGTCATACATTGGATTAAGGATGGTACAGATCTTGGAAATTGATGCTATCTGCCAGCCACAAAACACATGAACATATAATTCTGCAAATAGGCTGGTTTGGGTTAAAGGTTTGGATAATGACCCTGTATGTGTAAAAGCTTGAGTTCACATAAACATTTGTCATATTACTGAATATTACATATTATCAGTATACAAATTCTTTAATACATATTTTTGTTTGTATATAAATCAAATTTCTATCATTGCATCTAGTTTCTGTGGCAACAAGAGTTTGCTGATCAGTATCTTTTGTTGCTTCAGAGTGGTCTATTCTTTAGCTCTTTATTTTGTTTATAATCTTATACCTATTTTCAAGCATATGAGAAACAGTTTGGTCTAGTGCAGGGGTAGGCAACCTCGGCTCTTTTATGACTCATGGACTTCAACTCCCAGAATTCCTGAGCCAGCTTGGCTGGCTCAGGAATTCTGGGAGTTGAAGTCCATGAGTCATAAAAGAGCCGAGGTTGCCTACCCCTGGTCTAGTGGTTAAGACACCAGGCTAGAAAGCTGAAGACCATGAGTAACAGTCCCACTTTAGCCATGAAAGCCAGCTGAGTGACCTTGGGCCAGTCACTCATTTTGAGCCCAACTCACTTCACAGCGTTATTGTTGTGTGGAAAATAGGATGGTATGTTGTATATGTTTGCCACCTTGAGTTATTTCTACAAATAATAAAGATGGGATACAAATAAATATGCACACAGAGGTTATATTTTTATCAAGTTTTGAGAGAAATATTGTCTCAAGCTAAGCTAAGGACGGTATGTTGTATGTGTTTGCCACCTTGTTATTTCTACAAATAATAAAGATGGGATACAAATAAATATGCACACACAGCTTATATTTTGTCTCAAGTTAATTTTTCTCCTTAAAAATTTGTTTTCACTTAAAGGGGCAAAGGTTGGTATTCTGTCTTCATGAATTGCTTCACAAGTGCCTCAGTCAACGGAATCCAGTGGGAACTCGATGCCCGTCCACACCTTGTTACAACAGCTGGACCACCAATCAAGATAGCTGTTTCATAGAAATGGTTATCAATGTATGGCAGAGTGTGTTAGGTGTGAACACGCCTGAACAGTTTCAGAATATATTTGAGCAGCTGAGGATTCTTGAGTACCCTCCTGCTACTAGCAATACACCTCCCAAGCAGGTAATTAGTTTATGACCTTCGTGAGTATAATTTTCTAATGGTAGTTTGTAGTGATTAAACCACAAAGTAATTATATTGGATTCACAACAGTTCCTGAAAAATTCAAAGTCTGTCTAGAATCATAGAATTTTACATTTGAGCAGAGGATAAAATCAACTAAACCAACCATGGGAGGTGACTGTCTAGCCTCCTTTTAAAAGCCTCCAAAAATAAAGAACCCAGAAACTTTATAAAGTAGACGGCTTCAATTATTTTACAGATCTTTATCTTCTGTTTCCACTCCCAAGTATACATGGCTATGAAATATATTTCAACATATTCCCCATAGTTTCCCCTTAAGATACCTGAACAGAGGTAACATGTCTTCCTTACTGTTGTCTTTTTTTTCTTACTAAACATGCCAGTTTCATCTGCCCTATCCTATAGGTTTTTTTCCTCAAGTTCCTGACAACAATTCATTTATTTTAGTTGTCTCACTCAAGCTCCCTTTGTAACAAATAACACATTAAAAATGTTATAATAGAAACTAGCTGATAATTGCCCTTAGGTTTTTGCTGTTCCATCTACTCCCATGAACTGAGATCTTTAAAATCTGTCTTTATTTTTCTTTCTTTTTCTAGCTGGTGTTCCACATTTCCCATGAGTTGACATTAGCATCTCTTAGCCTTCAGATGTCTTCCTGGGAGGAAACTGTGAAAGCTACCTTAAGAGCTGTGATGCGCAGTTATGACGCTGGAAACTTCAGTCTTATGCAAGATATATGCAACCTCTGCTTCCCTACAGGTGATGGCTAATTTTTACTTGGTCTCCGTATTTCCATAGGTCCAAGAGGATACCCTCCAATTTTCATAGTCTCTTGGTTGGTAGGAGGCATCAGTATGGTAGCTTTTCTAAGTAATTTTCCCCCCTACTACTGAGGTGTGAAAAAATTCTTTGAGTTACTTTGTTAAATGGGAAAAATAAAATGAGTTCAGAAGGCCCAGAAGGTAACAAGAAACATAATTATGGATTTATTGATGTCTAGATCACTGGGTTGTGGGTCCCAACTACCTAGAGTGCTGTTTTCCTCAGAGGCTACCAGATGGCAGCAAAAGAGTTGTTATATTGTACAATTGTTATGAGAACAGGAGATTCCGAGGACTACTTAATAGCACTCCTTTCACGGCACAGAGCTTTTTTTTTCCTTTTTGGTAAGAATTCTGACCAACTCCTGATCTAGCTAGAACATTTTTCCTCCACTTTTTAATAGTTCATTTTGAGAGAAAACCATCATTCTGCTTTTTGAGAAGAGGTGAAGATTCAACTCACATCGTTGTCATTCTTTAAACAAGTCCAATGAGACATCTCATTTTCTACCTGCAGGCAGGAATGCATAATAACATAAGACTAGTATGGCTAGATACTTCTTGGGTCATGAGTAGAAAAGAGAGATGCACCCCCCCCTTCCCACCCACCCCCACTCTGTAGTTTTCCTGCCAGCATGCTGCCCCCAACCCAAAGGAAATGTTTGAAACTTCGTGATCAATAGGCCTTCAGGAACCTTCCGCCATGAATGTACCCAAACCCTTTCTAAAGCCATTCCTGTTATGCCTGCCATTTCTTGTAGTAATGAATTTCACAGGAGATTTCAGGTAGTCCTCAACTTACAAGCACAATTGAGCCCAAACTTTTTGTTGC
Organism: Vipera ursinii; assembly: GCF_947247035.1. Classification (NCBI taxonomy): domain Eukaryota; kingdom Metazoa; phylum Chordata; class Lepidosauria; order Squamata; family Viperidae; genus Vipera; species Vipera ursinii. The sequence continues at coordinate 78,668,175 of NC_139513.1, forward strand.
TAAGTGAGACATTTAAATGAATTTTGCCCGATTTTACCACCTTTCTTCCCACCGTTTTTAAGTGAACCACTGGAGCTGTTAGGTTAGTGACACGGTTAAGTGAATCTGGCTTCCCCATTGACTTTCCTTGTCAAAAGGTCGCAAAAGGGGGTCACGTGGCTCCGAGAACCTGCAGCCCTCATGAATATGAATCAGTTGCCAAGCACCTGAATTTGGATCATGTGACCGTGGGGATGTTGCAGTGGTCGTTACTGTAAGAAACGGGTCATAAATCACTTTTTTCAGTGTCATGGTAACTTTGAATGGTCGCTAAATGAACTGTTAAGAACTACCTGTATATTTTTAGTATCTCGATCTATTTTAGAGACTAAAACTTTATACTCTGATCTGTTTTCCTTATAGTGGCAAAAAATTTATAACAGTGCAATTCTAAACATTGGGTTTTGGAGAAAGATTGAAAAGCACAACATTCCCAGTTATGTTTTGTCTTGTTCAGTAGGCTGCGATCGTGTGAGAGACCAGCTGGACAGCAGAAATCCTGAGAGCGTGGCAGCTTTCAGAAGTTTGGAAGCATTTGTGGCTTATGGACAGCTATACAACTTGTGGTGGAACTCCCCTGAGAAGGCTGGCTTAGAATCCCTGAAACAACCCTCTGAAGCTTATTCTCCTGCTACTCTTGAACCGAGGAGTAACAGCATTAATACATTGTGTTTGACTGAAGAAACTGTAATCAGGCCCACCAAGGCTGAAGATCCTTTTGACGTGGATTCCAGAGGAGTTGCCTCAGAAACTGATTTAGCGGACCATTTAAGCTTTTTAGAAGACAGACAGATGAAACTGAGGGCATGTAGGGTGCTCCTTTCAGAAGAGCACGCTGAAGTCCAGAGTTTACAGAGGGACGTTGCTAGAGTTCAACAATTTTTTGCAGAAATGATTCATGAGCATCAGAAAACCAACTTCCATCAAAGTGCTGAGGGGCAGGAATTGGAGGCTAAGTCTGCAATAAACCAGAATCTGAAGTAAGATTTGCCAAATAATTTCTGTAGGAAGGATAGCATGTAAGCTAATCATGTTCAAAAGCAGCAGCTCACTGTGTTGGATTTGACTCATACCTTATATAACTTAGAGCGCATTAGCTTTAGGCATGGCTGATATTCCTTATTTATTTATCCATTCATCCATCCATCCCTTTACCGTAGGGTGAACTTAACTGAGATAAATATAGGGAATATGCATTAATGAGCAGCGTGGTAACCTAGTGGTGAAGACGCTCACCTCCCATTTGGAATCCTAGGTAGCGGCAGATGTTTCTCTCCTAGGGCGCAAAGAAAAAATAACAGCTGCAAACTCCACATGGTGTCAGGAAGGGCATTCAGCCAGTAAATGCTCAACTCTTATCAGTTGCCCTGATTCTCCCTCTAAATTAAGGGATACAGAACTTTTTAAATCGGACCTTGCCATAGCAGAGGAATAATGCTAGGAAGATGTTAATATTAATGGTTGATTCCTGAACTGCTGCGGTCCTGAACTCATACGTTTTCAAGGGGAGCTTTAGCTTTATATATGTACTATTCTAACTCCCGAAAAAGTCTCTAAAATTCTAAATCTTTATCAAAAAGCTTTAGAGAACATACAAGTGCACAATTTCAAACATAACCTTAACATTTGGATTGCTTCTGTAGGATTTGTTATAAACAGTTTTGAAAGTAACTTGTCTATATGACAGAACTATTTAATTTATATAAATATAAATCTCTTTACAGCAAAGAACAAAGGAAGGAACCAGTTTCTCTGCCAGATCTGACAAAGCAACTTGCAGAAACAAATCAGAAACTAGCAGAATTTCCAGAAAGCATGAAGGTAAGACCTAGATTCTTCTTCAGCAGTGTTTTCTCTGCTTGCCATTTAAAAGTTGCTTATTGATAGTGACAATCTGACTAGGAAAAGCGACAAGAATTTAGAAGAGGTCTGAATCCAAAATGATTGAACTGAATGATTAAAAGTTTGTTGCAGAATGGTGTTTCTGGTTCTTTTTTACATTCAGACAAAAGACATCCATTATGTTATGTTCCTCCAAGCTCTTTCTCCAGAGGGAAAATCTGTGGTTTACGAGCCTTCCCATTCCACTCGTAACTTGAAAACTCCGAGTAAATCTTATACCTCAGAATGAGATCACTCGCTCGTTAAGAGGCATGCGGTTCGTTAAGTGAATATGAGGTATCTCAGGGTAGGAAAGGCCATGGAGGGCCTAGTGATAGAACAGTCCCCCAAGGCCTCCCCGACCCACTAAGATACCTCCTCATGCTTCCCCCCTTCCTACTGCGCCGGACTTACCTTGAAAAGATCCATCTCCCCTCTGCCACAGTTCCTGCTTCTGTGTTCCTCCGGATGCTGGATCGGGGCACTGGAGGCCTTTTCCAGGCCGCTGCTGCCCAGATCTGAGGCCAGGGGACGCTTCCGCAGCCCTCCAGCGGTCCGTTTCCAGGCAGCAGCAGCCTGGAAAAGGCCTCTGACATACCGATCCAGCATATATTTATTTATTTATTTAATTTATTTTTATTCCATTTATATCCCGCCCTTCTCCGAAGACTCAGGGCGGCTTACAAGCTTAGCAGTAGCCTTCATTCTATGTATATGCCTGCTTGTTAGGGTTTTTTCACACACACACACCCAAGCGGCATTATTACAAAGTCAGCTTAATTGCCCCCAACAATCTGGGTCCTCATTTTACCTACCTGGGAAGGATGGAAGGCTGAGTCAACCTTGAGCCTGGTGGGACTCGAACCTGCACTAATTGCAGGCAGCTGGTGTTACTTAAGGAGGCATTAGCCCACTGCTCCACCAAGGCAGGTGGAAGCATTCCCCGGCTTTCCTTCCGTTCTCTGTTGCAGAGAACAAAGGCCTAAAGTACCATGAGATCATGTGAGATCAGTAGCATCAGATCTCGCCCCACTGATCTCACGTGATTTTGCATTACTTTAGTCCTCCATTCTCTGCGAACACACCAAAGGCCTGGAGCAGCCAAGAAAGCGAAGGATCTCGATCTTTGCAGGATGAATATTGAAGGCCTGGTACCTAGGGTGACTTGGAGCGGGGGTGGGGAGAGAAGGAATAACCAGGGTGAATGTTGCAGTGCCACTGCGGTCGCTTGTAAGGGTGAACGACTGCTGTGGTGCTGCAATATTAGTAATTTCGGGACTTGCTCGTAAGCACTGGGGGGGGTGCTCATCGCGTAACTTCGAATGAGCGTTAAGTGAAATAACTTGGGGATTACCTGTATTCTGCAATTAGCAAAGATCTAGCTTGTAGGAAGCAATGTGCTTGCACATTGTAAAATGAAAAATAACTTCCAACTCAAATGAGTAGTAGTATAATTGAACAGGGACGCGGTGGCTCAGTGGGTTAGGACGCTGAGCTTGTCGATCAGATGGTCGGCAGTTTGGCAGGTCGAATCCCAAGTGCCGCATAACAGAGTGAGAGCCTGTTACTCATCCCAGCTTCTGCCAACCTAGCAGTTTGAAAGCATGTAAAAATACAAATAGAAAAATAGGGACCACGACGGTGGGAAGGTAACAGCGTTCCCTGCACCCTTGGTGTCTAGCCATGCCGGCCACATGACCACGGAGTCGTCCTCGGACAAATGCTGGCTCTTCGGCTTTGAAATGGAGATGAACACTGGCCCCTAGAGTCGGAAACGGCTAGCACGCATGTGCAGGAGAACCTTTACCTTTATAATTGAACACTCTTAGAATAGACAGGTGTGATAACTTTCTAATTTTAAATAACTGATGGGGATGATGTGTTTCACTAATTCTAATTTGATCACTATTGATAACTATTTTTAAATTGTTAGAATTGATGCCGTTTGAATGGCATAAGGCTAATTTTAATTATTTTTACTCATATATGTTAAGTATGTTACAGCATTACTAATTTAAACATGAACTGAAGAATAATATACCTAACTTAGAGGTCTACTTTTATTTATTTATTTATTTATAGGATTCCCCTTTCCCTGATGTATTAGAATGCTGCCTTATTGTGCTTCACATGGGTGCACAGTGCCAAGAGGATCTGATTCCAGAATTACAAGAGCAGTCATTAAATCTACTTAGGAAATATGGAAGAAATCACATATATAAAGAAGCTTCCAAGAAATTCTTTATATGAAATTCTTATATTTTTCTTCTCAGGGTTAAGGATGGTTATGAAATATGTTTCATTCTGGAATGAATGATTAGAGGACTACTGTTATACAGTCATACTGGACAATTATTGAGTGTAATAAAATAATGTGGAAAAAATAAATACCTACTTTTTAAAAGCACTACCAAATTTTTTTCTACTTCAAAAGGAAGCTGCATTGCACCTAATAAACATGCTATATGAACTATCTGGTTATTTTTTTATTTTATTTTAATCCCATTTATATATATGTCTCCTTTTAAAAGATAGGTGCTCTATGAATATCTTCTAAACACACACACACATTCTAAACCCATTGAAATACTCTTCCTGATCTAAAATTCTTCCAGTTTATGAAGAGAGACTCATATTTAAAATTATGTGAGATCTGAAGATATTAGTAGCATAGTGCATCATCTAATATATGGAAGTCCCCAGGTTAAATACATCTGACTGAGGGACAACCTACACCAGGGGTGTCAAACTCAATTTCATTGAAGGCTGCATCAGCATTGCGGTTGCCCTCGGGGGGGGGGGTATGGCCTGGGTGGGCGTGGCCTACTGGGTGGGCGTGGCTGGAGTGTGTATGGCCTACTGGGTGGGTGTGGCCAGCTCTACATCGTTCGCATCAAGGGTGCCTATGGGGACCTGGGCAGGAGTGGGACAGATCTGAGGGTCTCTGGCAGAAGGAGGGTCTCTGGGCCAGGGCCAAGGCAGTGGGGGCTGTTCCCTCACTGTTTCCAGAATGGCTTTGTGGGCCACATGAAACCGCTTCGTGGGCCGGATCCGGCCCCCGGGCCTTGTGTTTGACATGTCTGACCTACACTTATGAATAGGTACACACTTATAAAAATGGTGCACAGCATTGCTCTTCCTTGAATTGATGAACTGCTGAAGCTACACAATGTTTTGATGAACCACTGAAGTTGCAAATTTTTAATATACAGCCTATTTTCAGAGGTTCGTAAAAATAATGCATGGCTTCCAGTGGTTTGCCAACTCAAAGAGCAATGTCATCCACCAATTTTAGTAGTAGGCAGCCTGTTTGTAAGTACAGTACAGGTAGTCCTCAACATGACAATTGAGCCCAAATTTTTGTTGCTAAAATGACAGTTGTGAGTTTTGTCCCATTTTCCGAAAATGGAAAACGGTCATAAGTCACTTTTTTCCAGTGCAGTTGTAACTTGGGTCACTAAACGAACTATTGTAAGTCGAAGACTATCTGTATGAATTCTGACTTGCATACAGATTAAAGATAAAGGCAGGAACAAGACTTCCTGTATATTGCTTGCAACAGTATTTAAGGTATCTTCTTGTACATAAAGAGAAAGAAGAAAACTCATGTTGAGATGAAAAGGCTTTTAGAGTAGAATTAGTAATTGTTATAATTTGAATTGTGCTAAAAACCTCACTTTTAAAGTTATAAAATTTGCATCTGAGTTTTTATCTCTATCTAGTGACTAAGTTCCTTTTGCTGACAGTTCTTTTGACACAAAAACAATTATCATTTTTTTAAAAAAAATATATAACTCCAAGTCTCATGCTTTAAGAAAAGTCTTTATTTTACAAAATTAAGAACCAATTATATATACAGATGCATTTAACAGCAGCTTGTAATACTTTACATAATGGGGAGTTAAAATTTCACACTGTCAAGATCCCCTCCACCCCAAACAGGATTTTGTTTTCAGGATGATGACATTTGCAAAACTATTAAATGAACTTTTAGTCTACATCTATTGAACAATCTAGGGTTCCTCTTCAAAGTAGTATAAAATGGTAATCTAAAAGTTTTAATAGCCCATTATTACTAGATATATGTGATTTTACTCAATTACTGAGCATCCTATTCACAGAAGGGTTAAAGTATTTCACTCAACATGAAACTGTTTTTGGTCCCAATTATTACTGCAATCTCAAGCATGCTGACAGATTTATCCTATTCTAAAGTTATTAAGATGAAAATTGCCAATATGATATCATGGCCCAGCAAGCTAAAGGAAGGAAGAACTAGTGATAATACCATCCAGGACCACCATCATGGTGACTTCTAGCATATAGTTACATTATGTTCATGCAGTCTCCACCACCAGGGCTGAATGGATCACTTTCACAGACTGACACAAAAGATAAAAACTAGCAGAGGGCTTAGAAATGCATCACCCTCACAGAGAGCAAAATAAATTTTAAAATAAGCTGTCAAAACTAAATCTGCAAGCGCATGAGAGAACTTCAGCTCTGCTGAAAATTCTGAAAGAACTACTTGCAAATTCAGTAAAGTTTAAAATAAAGAGTTATATACATAGTATGTAGCTCGAGTCTGATTTTTTTTACATACAAGACAAACTCTCCAGCCATTATGAAATCACTTAATTGGAATCTACCAAGATTCAAAGAAAAGATCCTTTTTCCTCTTCAAAAAAACACTCGTGCTTTCGCCATTTCTTGGAAAGATGTGAAACAGTTTCAAGAAGGAATTTTACCTCTGTGGACCCACGTTAATATCCTAAAGTAGCAATCTGTCACTGGGGCATATTGTTGATAATAGCCAAAATACTCATTTTCTCTTGGGCTGTTTCTACATCTTCGGTCTGTTTCTGAGCTACTCCTGTGCCAAGGCCATATAGTCTCCCACAATACTTTGCATCATCAATTGTATCCTCAAAGAACAACTAGGAAAAAATATATAAGTGGTTATACATTTCATCTAACACATTTTGGGGTATATCTTTAGATTTAAAACAGTCATTTCAACAGCAGCTGACACTTGCATAACCCAAAGAAATTAAAAATAGTGTATTATTGCAAAAGATGTTGAAGAGGGTCAAGAACAAGCCAGATTTGGAAAGAGACCAAATGAGCCTACCTCTTTCATTCTGAAGAATGCCATCCCTGTAAGTAAAGAATCTGACCCCGCTTGGTGCTGCCGGCCAATACGCTGTAAATCTAGCTGGTCAGCAACTTCCTGAAGCCCTCCCTGCAATAAAGGAAGAAGACTGAAACACAACAGTCAATGTTCCATCTGACCTATTTTGACTGGTTAATGGGAGCTACAGAAGGTAGCAGACTAGAATTTTAAAGGCATTTTGAAATTGCCAACACTACACTTTGAACTTGTATATATAATTAATCTCCAGCAATAATTTGGTGGTTACTAATGATTGTTTTGAATAAGCAATGCTCCTGAAAGTGTATGACTTTTATATTTTTGTAACTGGGGAGTTCTATGTACTGCCCAGAATACATTTTTGTGAGATAGACGGTCATATAAATGTGATTGATAAATTCTTGCCAAGCAATTATATGGTGCCATAAATACAAAAGTTGGATCCTGCTTTCCCAAGTGGCATTTAATTTTCAGAGAATTTGTAACTATAGTAAAATTAAAAGCAACTGTTGAATAAAGCCCTCATGCATTTAATAAATATATAATTTATGTTAATTATACTACCTTTTAAATTATATCTACAACAATTCCTTGTTTTCTTTTACACTTCATGATTTGCAATTAACAATGATAAAATGTACCTTCAGGTTTTTGCAGCTCTTCATCAAATACTTAACATCATATATAGATGGAAAGAAAAGGTTCAGAATATGAAAGAACTCGTGTTCTTCTTCTGGAAGTCTAGAATCTGTCAGCAGTTTCACCATATAGCCAAAGTCATAGCCACTGTTGAAGTAATAGTACAATGGCACATGTTAGCTAACAGCAACATGACTAGATACAGCAGAATTTACTATTATGATCTATTTTAATTCAATCTTTTCCAGTTCAGCTTATAACTAATGACAGTGGAAACTGAACTGGAGATAGCTCCTCAGCAAGTAGAATTAGTGGAAGATACAAATGAATGCTGAGAACAAAAAGTACTTGTTCAATGCACCACAATTATTACAGGGATTTAGTAAGAACAAATTGGGTGGAAAATGTAACAAAACAGAAGGGGGGGAAGCTGGAACTCATATAATCTGAGTCATATGTTCAATTCCAGCAACAAAAAAAGACCTGAAAGTTGATACATGCAAAAAGTAAAATAAGCTGAACCAGTAAAATATTAATTGCCTTCATCATTTGATATTTACTAGATTTGGGGATAGGTGAGATTCATTATGGAACAGTTTAAAATGTTGATAAAATAACAAACACTTCTACAAAAACACCATTCACAATGAAACAACCCGAGAAGGCTAAAAATTTCCAAAAGTTTGGAGGCAAAGCACTGATGATCTACAAACCATTAAATATTTAGAATTGCAATTTTTCTGCCACTCAGGATCATTCTCAGATTCATATACACCAACTGTACACCAAGGCCATTCGCCAAATCGTTCACTTTTTTTCCCCCAAACAATTCCAACATACAATACCCGTTTTATGCTGGATCAAATGACGAAGGCAAATATATTGACATATTGGAAAAAAAACAGACTAACCTATGAAATGAAAGCCATTTGACACTGTCACTGAGCACTACACCAGAGGTCATTAGAAGTTCTGCAAAATGTAAAGTATCAATTCCTTCTTCCTCATGTTTCTGAAACTGTAATCCTGAGCTTGCAAGGAGGTCTATTGAATCCTGAGAATACATATCTTCCCTAATGAGAAAGACAAATAAATGTTAAAACTAGTTTGATTTTTCCTAAACAATCACTGGATATCATTTATGTTACTAAATCAAAATTCATTATTTACCATGACATGGTTTAGGTAAGTTTGTGGAACCCTTCTGTCCAACACAGAAAAATGGCCTGTTGTATTTGAAATCACAGGTTATTTTCAAAAATATTATATTACAAAGTAACACATCTTTTAAAGAGATTAACAGCTTCTACTGTGCAGATTTTGAAATAGAATAAAGTAAATAAAAGAATACAAGAATACAATTCTTTTACAAGAGAATGGAAAACTGACAAAAATATCTTGGTTCTCTGTGGCTACAACTCAAGTTAGAGAAACTATTCTGCCAGTTATTCAGACTTACGTAAGATTGAACTTGAAATTAAACTGCCAGGTGTTGATTCCTACAGGATATTCTCCTTTTTCATTTGTGAAGGTCAGGCCTAACTGAATAATTTTAAGCAGGTCAACATTACATCGGAGCAGTTGATACTGATAATCGATAGAACTGCGGAATTCACCAATTGGTCGAACAACAACCCCAGGAAATTCTGTGTCCTATAAAGAAGCATAAGAAAACATTAAACCCAAGCAACAATAAAATCTGGATATTATTTCTGTAGAAATATCATGGTTTTACAAATATACGATTATTCATAATTGATACTTTAATATGTATTAAACTAAAAGAAAAATATGAATATTTTTGCAGAATCTTGATTTTAGTAATTTAAGATATTAAAAATGCAAGTAGTAAAATAGGGACCACGACGGTGGGAAGGTAACAGCGTTCCGTGCGCCTTTGGCGTCTAGTCATGCCAGCCACAAAACAGAGATGAGCACCAGCCCCTAGAGTTGGAAACGACTAGCATGCATGTGCGGGGGAACCTTTACCTTTACCTTAAATACTGATATTATTTATTTAAACCTAGAAAGGTTTTTGTATTTTTTATTTTATTACCTCTGTACTATAAAAAAGATCAGAAGTCATTTTTGTTATACGGTATATTCATTTGATGTATTTTTTGTCACTTTATACTATAATTTGTCTTGTTATTCCCTTACCCTTTTTCCTTTAATGTTACTTTCCCAAAAGGAATGTATACGCATGGTATATCCATGGGTCCCTTATTTACCACAGACATTTCTTCAGTAACCCAGTCTCACTGCATTCAACTTATTTTACTGAGATCGTGCAATTGCTTTAAAGGCAATAAGGAATAGTTTATTCATGTGTTGAAATATTTCTGATGAATTTGGAACAAAGTGTTTTAAGGTTTAGGCTTACAATATTTTTGCATACATTTTATGTGTTTCAGAAAAGCATATATGCTAGTAACACAGAATAAAAACAAATGGAAGAATAATTAATCCAGAATTTATTGATGTAATATGTCAGAACTCATTCTGATACAATGGTACCTTAGAACTCAACTCCTTTGAAACACATTGAAGTTGCTACACAACACATTTTGACATGGAAATTTTTGGCCCAGTACTCACCGCTTGTTTGGTATTCAACGCACAAGCTAGAACTTGTCATGTCGGCTGCCTTGTGACTCACTACATTACTCCTTATGGAGAAAAATTGTTTGGTACTTATCATTTTTGGTACTCATCACACCTCCTGGAACCAATTTAACAATGAGTACTGAGGTACCACTGTATAAAATTGATTTGTCTGATAATGGCAAATCTATGTAATCCTGCACTAAAAACATAAAAGTCAAATAGGCAAGATTATACAAGTAAGATTTACACAATGAAACCCAGAATGTTACCACAGAAACTTCAAATATATCAATGTTTATACAAAAATCTACTTTTAAATTAAATAGGGATTATACAGTAATAGTATTAGGAACTAATGCAAAATTTGCAGATTTGAATTCCATAACTCGCTTAAATGAAATATTTAATAGAACTAAAATGTTGAAAGATGTTTCTTTAAAATATCAAGTGGTTTCCAGACTGAACACACTGATTTAAACTAGAATAATTTTACTTACTTAAAAATATTATGCCAGAATAAAAGCTGTACAGAAAGCATAAATTTACCATCGCAATGTAGCTGTAGCTGAGAACAATTTCCCGAATTTTTCTCATCTCTTCTTCTAGATTGTTTGCCCATACTTCACAGATCACTTGACTATTTTCAGCAAGTGCTGCTGGCATCTTGAAGGATTTGTATACAATTAAATGGAAAACCGGTGTTCTCAAATTATCTAACAATTGTTGATAAAGAAAAAAGACAATATAAATATCCAGTACTGAGAAGAATATCACACTCAGCAACACTTAGGATGAAAAAATAAGTCCTTAACAATGCAAGTATTAGATTGCTCTAAGCATCAAATAAGTAAATATAAAAAAGAGCAATGAATTATGATGAAAACATATAAAGACTTCTATATATAATTATCCCAAAAGACAAAACAAGGATATGAGAAAAATATTTGAAATGTAACTGATTTACTATAACCTTCCCCTCATTTTGAGGGGTAAGTATAAGGTCTTAGACTCTAGGTTTATTTTAAAACTTTGCACCACAACATTTAAATTGCAACAGGGGCAGATAGGAGAAATAATGGTGTCTACCAATCCCAAAGTGAGGAATAAAGCAGTAAACAACCATATTTATTTTATTTTTTATTACATTTATATCCCGCCCTTCTCCGAAGACTCAGGGCGGCTTACAAGCTTAGCAGTAGCCTTCATTCTATGTATATGCCTGCTTGTTAGGGCTTTCACACACACCCCAAGCGGCATTATTACAAAGTCAGCTTAATTGCCCCCAACAATCTGGGTCCTCATTTTACCTACCTCGGAAGGATGGAAGGCTGAGTCAACCTTGAGCCTGGTGGGATGCGAACCTGCACTAATTGCAGGCAGCTGGTCTTACTTAAGGAGGCATTAGCCCTCTGCTCCACCAAGGCTCCTATAATATGTTATGAAGCAAAATGTTTAGGCAACAAGGGTAGTAAATCACTTGTTAGCATAACTCAACAAAAACAATTGTGTTAATCTGAGCTGATCCAGGGAATGCCCAATAAATCTGGTGCCCAATTTCTCTGAGGGATGTATGAGTGGTAGAAGCCTACTTCATCCCCCCAAATAAGGGAGAGCCCTTCTGACAATGTTGGACAGCAATATGTTTGTGTCTGATATAAAAGACAGGATCAGAAAAATAATTTTCTTTTACCATCAAGAATTCCTGTTTAAAAACACCTCTCAAAAGCTAATAGCTATCCAGAATAAATGGAGCAAGGCAAAAATTCTTGTCAAAAACCCTCAGCTGCCTGGACAAGAATCACTTCCACAACAAAAGGGCAAGTAGGATCTGGATGGCAAAGAGGAACTGGGAGGCAAAAGCCTGTTTTAACAGAAAAGCTGACCAAGAATTACTCTTGAAAAGGACTCACTTCTCAGTCAGAGCCTTTAACATTCTTCTGCAAGCTGCAAAATCGGATACTAAGTACTGATGAAAGTTAAACATTATGGAAAGCTTTGCCAGCACAAGTGAACTCTCTTTGGCAGCCCCCTCATAAAGCTGCAAGATCCTAAAACAGATAGATCTACAACACATTTCTCATCTAAAGCTTAAGCTGTGTTGGCAAAGCTGTTGAAACACAGTCTGGACATGTTGATGTGGGAAGTTGAATCTAAATAGATAATGAAACTAGAGTCCAAACTATTACAAAAAAATTCTCATCTTTAAAATCTAACAAACATTGAAGAACCATTTACCAAACCATAAGGCATGACTGTGGACTTAAAATATTCCAAGCACATAACAAAAATAATGTATTTAAGCTCCTCCTTAGTGTAGATCATGTGATAAGATCCCCTGAGTTCCAAATTGATAAAAATTTGGGGGGGGGGGAGGCAGCAGACATAACAAAAATTCAGAAGGCAGAAGCTCACTAATAGTTAAAAGTTCAAAATTTGAAATTGTGGGCCACTATCATAGACATTTTAATTCTTAAAAACAATGCTACTGAGCCAATATGAAAAAATATATTTAGCAAGCATTTTCTCTATGCATTTATTTAAAAAAGCCAATTCTTCTGAAGATATCAAATATTGGTTTTGAGCATAAATCCATGCTTCGGAGAGGTTAATCTTTGGTCATAAGATGTTTGCATTCGCCTGTCTACTCAGGTTTACAAAATCAAGTATTCTGTATTCCAAAGAGATCCAAAAACTCCAGGAAATTTCTAGAAGCCTGCCACTCTTGACAAATTAGTCTTCAATAGACACATAAGTTAAAGGTAAAGGTTCCCCCGCACATGCGTGCTAGTCGTTTCCAACTCTAGGGGCCGGTGCTCATCTCCGTTTCAAAGCCGAAGAGACAGCGCTTGTCCGAGGACGTCTCTGTGGTCATGTGGCCGGCATGACTAGACGCCAAAGGCGCACAGAACGCTGTTGCCTTCCCACCGGAGTGGTCCCTATTTTTCTACTTGCATTTTTACGTGCTTTCGAACTGCTAGGTTGGCAGAAGCTGGGACAAGTAACAGGCGCTCACTCTGTTACGCGGCACTCGGGATTCGACCCGCCAAACTGCCGACCTTCTGATCTACAAGCTCAGCGTCCTAACCCACTGAGCCACCATGTCCCTTAATAGACACATAGACATTAACAATATATATGCAAACAATCCACTAGCCCAAAAGGAACAAAAAGACCCAAGCGCCTCTCTACCAGCAATCAGTAGCGGATCAGCCTAAATTAACTCCAAGATTAACATCAGACCAACAATCAAGTAAACAATGCCCCAATCAAGAAACTGCCAAAGAAGCCCCACAGTAAACAGCCCTACCAAAGAATCTTTAAGACCGCTCCCATCAACACTGACAGGGCAAGCCACTATAGAACAGGGGTCTTCAAACTTGGCCCTTTTATGACTTGTGGACTTCAACTCCCAGAATTCCTCAGTCAGCGTGCCTGGCTGAGGAATTCTGGGAGTTTTATTTTTATTTTTTTATTTTATTTTTTATTTTATTTTTATTTTTTTATTTTAATCCCATTTATATCCCGCCCTTCTCCGAAGACTCAGGGCGGCTTACAATTTAAGCACAAACCAATGTGCTTAGTTGAAGTCCACGAGTCATAAAAGGGCCAAGTTTGAAGACCCCTGCCCTAGAATATAAACTGACAGCAAACAGCACTTCTTGCTAGCACTGATGATGTTTACCTAGTTTTGCTAATGAAACCTCTGCAAGAAAACAAGCAAGCTCAGACAGCACCAAGAACCAGACGATAAATGTTTTAACTGGAAGAAACTACGGTAAGTGGCTGGGGTTAATCTTTAAATTTTAAATAACATGGAGCCTGAGTATCAGGGAGAAGACTCATTTGGGAGATGTCCCCTCCGTAAGAATGTCACGCATCCGATAGGAAAGGGCCTTGCCCGTATTGCTCCCAAGGCATCAGAATACAACTTCTCCAGAGGTGCCTCTCAACATTAAATTACGAAGTTATTTTATTTTCATTCCACCCACTTACTTCCTCTCTAGGGCGACTTACAGAGTAGGAAAAGATAAAGCGAAGGAATTCAAACGTTAAAAAGCCCCGCAGATTGAAATTTTAAGAAATGAAAAGAACAAACGTGCACCTTTCCTCGGCGCCGCTTTTATCTTAAAATTTTCATTTTCAGCATTTGCCTTAATTTTGTTCCTCTTATGCTCCAAAGAGCGCACGAAAAGAGCCTGTAAACTGAGTAAACGAATAAAAGGCGTGTCTGTTTCTCCTCAGACGTTGCGTTTATCCCGTTAAAAACGCGCACGCGCACGCGCGCACGCAGGGGGGGGCAACCTTTTCTCCCCCTCCCAAGCATTTCATCTCCTATCGCTGAGCGAGTCCGCACAAGCAGACTGCCCGACGCACCCGGCAAAGCTTTTAGGGCCACAAGGCTCAACCACGAAGCTTGCTTCTTCTAGGCCAGGGGTAGGCAACCTCGGCTTTTATGACTCGTGGACTTCAACTCCCAGAATTCCTGAGCCAGCCAAGCTGGCTCAGGAATTCTGGGAGTTGAAGTCCACGAGTCATAAAAGAGCCGAGGTTGCCTTACACCCGTTCTAGGCCAACGTGACTGGGCTCAGGTAAACTCCGCCTCTCCAAAGATCGGCCCAGTTCCCTGCCCCTGCGTACGTCTCCGTGGCCAGCCTCTCTCCTTCTTCTCTTTGCAGGAGTCATCCAGGGAAGGGAAAGAGAGCGGGGCATTCAACCAGAGGCCGCGCTCTTGAAGGATCAGCGTTACTGCCGTAACTACCGTATCTCTCCCCCGCCCGCCATCACCTCAGCCAGTGACGCGTCCGATGGAAACACGGCCCTGTGAGGCCTTTTGTTGATTTCTCCTCAAGCAAGGCGGCATTCGCCAGGCCGTTACGTTTCCGTCTTTCAAAACGGAGCCTTCCATTTTAATGCGTTAACTCAAAGAGGACCACCTGGCTTCTGAATTTCTGCCCTGCTTTGGCTGAAGCTTTCGAGGGCTCAGCAGGGTAGGAGGGCAGCCGCGGCGAACCGGTTCGCGGGGACGACGGGCTCGCTCCCCTCAGCAGCCCTCCCCCCCCCCCTCCCGCTGCCTCTGGGAAGGCGACTACGAGAGCGAGCAAACCGAAACGCCTTCCTCATAAAGACCCAGGACATCCGGTCTGCAAACAAAAGATCTGCTCCGCCCCGGGACTCTCAGGCCCTCCCGCCCTGCCTTGAGCCTTTTTTCTCCGGGCCTGCGCTCGAAAAGGAAGCCCCCGCGCGCGCCGCCTCACCGGGAGCGCAGCAAGAACCGAGCGCCGGACCGTTATCGCTCTTTCCCGCCGCCTTCGTTGGTCTCAGTTAGAAGCCGCTCTAGCCTGGCCCTTTTACATGACTCAATGGTTTGAGTGTGTGTGTGTGGGGGGGGGAAATGTTCCCCGCTTTCCACCTTCCCTGCACGCATGCGCTTTGCTTAAGAGCCTACTGACCCCTTTTCAGGCAAGAAAACTTCCGGTCGCCTCGGAAGATCCCGGAAAGACGAAAAGGCTACGGTATTGCTCATGCGCGTGGCCAGCGTGGCCTCTCAGCGACTACTGCGCAAACTGTTCTGACTTGTGTTTATTAACCAGTGAAAAGCGCCAAGTATGGTCACGTTTGCATGTTGCGTGAGTCTCGTATACGGCGATGCAAAGCTAGTAGAGCTTTGCACTCAGTCGACCTCGAGTTTTGCTAACGCGTGCCTGGTAACCGTAAACTAGTACGCCACAGCAATGAAGGCAGTCTGCTTCGCATTCCGGAAATCCATAGAAGTGAACGGTGGCCTCTTCTATTATATTAAGGCAGCAGATAAATGCACAAGATCTATTTAATTGCGCGGAGGCATATCTCGGGGAAGAGAGGGTTGTGCTCTGTTCGCGTATTAAACACACTTGCAACTGGATTCCGTATCCAGCTATCGTTCCATGTTTCCTTAATTGTAAACCCTGGTAACTTAAAAGTCTGTTTGCAACTCTGACTTAGGAACAAATCCTATCTAGGCTAGAAGTAATTGCATAGAATTATGTCAGCCCTGAAAGCCAATTTGGTATGGCGGTTAAGGCATCAAGTTAAAAGGTTCAAGCCCTGGCTTTATCAGCGGGGCGATTTTGGGCCAGTCACTCTGTTAGCTCTGCGAAGCAGGCAGTGGCAATGCACTTCTGAAAAATCTGAAAGCATGCAAAAAAGTTATCAACCGTACTATGAAAGAAGCCCTTTTGGAAATCTGATGGACTTTATTTCAGGTTCCTGGAAATTCTGTTGTTAGCTGCAAAGTCGTGTCCGACCCATCGCGACCCCATGGACAATGTTCCTCCAGGCCTTCCTGCCCTCTACCATCTTCTGGAGTCCATTTAAGCTCATGCCTACTGCTTCAGTGACTCCATCCAGCCACCTCATTCTCTGTCATCCCCTTCTTCTATTGCCCTCAGTCTTTCCCAGCATTAGGCTCTTCTCCAGTGAGTCCTTCCTTCTCATTAGGTGGCCAAAGTATTAGCTTCAGGATCTGGCCTTCTAAAGAGCAGTCAGGGTTGATCTCCTCTAGGACTGACCGGTTTGATCGCCTTGCAGTCCAAGGGACTCGCAGGAGTCTTCTCCAGCACCATAGTTCAAAGGCCTCAATTCTTTGGCGCTCAGCCTTTCTTATGGTCCAACTTTCACAGCCATACATTGCAACTGGGAAGACCATAGCCTTGACTATATGCACTTTTGCTGACAGGGTGATGTCTCTGCTTTTTAGTGTGCTGTCTAGATTTGCCATGGCTTTCCTCCCCAGGAGCAAGCATCTCTTTAATTTCTTGGCTACAGTCCCCGTCTACGGTGATCTTGGAGCCCAGGAAAATAAAATATGTCACTACTTCCCCATCTATTTGCCAGGAATTGAGAGGGCCCGATGTCATGATCTTGGTTTTCTTAATGTTAAGTTTCAAGCCAACTTTTGCACTCTTCTTCTTCACCTGCAACAAGAGGCTCTTTAGTTCTTCACTTTCTGCCATTAGAGTAGTATCATCTGCATATCTTAGGTTGTTGATATTTCTCCCGGCAATCTTAATTCCAACTTTTGATTCATCTAGCCCTGCCTTTCTCATGATATGCTCTGCATATAAGTTAAACAGGCAAGGTGACAGTATACAGCCTTGCCAGACTCCTTTCCCAATTTTGAACCAATCAGTGGTTCCGTGTCCAGTTCTCACTGCTGCTTCTTGACCCGCATGGAAATTCTAGCCATTAATTAATAAAGGGAAGGACGAGTAGGTTGTAGATTAAATGGAGAGAGGGGTTATATACTTACAGTGAATTCAGAAAATATTCAGACCCCCTTCACTTTTGTCAATTTTGTTATGCTGCAGCCTGATTCTATAGTTGTTGAAATTCATTTTTTTCTCATTAATCTACACTAGGTGAAAACAATTTTAGAAAGGTCTGTAAATTTATTAAAAAGAAAAAAACTGAAACATCACATTGGCATAAATTCAGGCCCCTTGCAACAATACTTAAAATTTAGCTCAGATACTTCCCATTTCTTTTGATCTTTGCTGACGTGTTTCTACACCTTGATTGGAGTTGACCTGTGGTAAATTGTTTGGATATAATGTTGAGACTTTGGAAAAAGTGTAAAGAAGAGCAACTAAGATGATTAAAGTCCTGGAGACTAAAACATATGAAGAATGGTTGCAGGATTTGGGAATGGCCAGTCTAGAGAAAATAAACAGTTGGGGGGGGAGACATGATACTGGTATTCCAGTATTTGAGGCTGCCACAAGAAGGAGGAGGAGGTCCATTTATTTCCAAAGAAACAGAAGGCAAGACAGGAAATAATGGATGGAAACTAGTCAAGGAGAGAAGCAGCCTGGAATTAAGGAGAAACTTCCTAACAGTGAGGACAATTAACCAGTGGAACAGCTTGCCTTCAGACGTTGTAGGTGCTTCATCACTCAAGGTTGTTAAGAAGAGACTGGACAACCATTTGTCTGAAATGATATAGGGACTCTTGCTTGAGCTGGGGGGTAGATTAGAAGACCTCCAAGGTCCCTTCCAGTTCTATTCTGATTGATTGATTTGGAAAGGCACACTTCTCTATAGAAGGCCTCACAGCTGACTACATACTGTAACAGAGCAAAAACCATGAGGTCAAAGGAACTACCCGCAGAGCTCAGAGATAGGATTATTGCAAGGCAACAGATCTGGGGAAGGCTACAATAAAATTTCTACTGCACTGAAAGTTCCTAAGAACACTATGGCCTCCATAACTCTCAAATGGAAGAAGTTGATACAACCAGGATTCTTCCAATAGCTGGTCACCCAGTCAAACTGAGCAATTGGGGAAGAAGGGCCTTAGTAAGAAAGGTAACCATGAACCCAATGGTCACTCTTATGAGCTCCAGATCCTGTGTGGAGATGGGACACAGTTCCAGAAAGAGAACCATCACTGCAGCTCTCTACCATTCTGGGTTATACGGCAGAGTGACTAGATGGAAGCCTCTTCTGAGTGCAAAACACATGAAAGCCCACTTGGAGTTTCAAAAAAAAAAACCATGCAAAGGAGTCTCAGACTCAGAGGAACAAGATTCTCTGATAAAATCAAGATTGAACTGTTTGGCCTCAATTCTAAATGTTATGTCTGGAAGAAACCAGGCACTGTTCACAACCTGCCCCATATCATCCCAACAGTGAAGCGTGGTGGCAGCATCATGCTATAAGGATGTTTTTTAGCAGCAGGGACTGGGAGACTGGTCAGGGTTGGGGGAAAGCTGACTGGAGCAAAGTACAGGGATATCCTCAATGAAATCCGTTCCACAGAGCTCAGGATCTCAGACTGGGCCAAAGGTTCCCTTTCCAACATGACAACTATCCTAAGCACACAGGCAAGACAACACAGGAGTGGCTTAGGGACAACTCTGTGAATGCCCAGCCAGAGCACTGACTTGAACGCTATTGAACATCTCTGGAGGAACTTGACAGTGGCTGTCCACAGAGGGTCACTATCCAATCTGAGTGAGAGTGAGGATTTGTAAGGAAGAATGGCAGAAAATGCCCCAATCCAGGTGTGCAAAGCTTGTTGCTTCATATCCAAAAAGACTCGTGGCAGTAATTGCTGCCAAAGGTGCTTCAACAAAGTACTGAGTGAAAGGTCTGAGTACTTACACCAATGTCATATTTCATTTTTATTTTTAATAAATTTACACACATTTCTAAAATTGTTTTCATTTTATCATTATGGGGCAGAGTGTAGATTAATGAGAAAAAAATAAATTTCAAGAACTGCAGAATCAGACTGCAGCATAACAAAATTGACAAAAGTGCGGGGAGTCTGAACACTTTCTGAATGCATTGTACATTGTTAGGTATTTCTGTTCATTTTTACTGGACCTTTGCTGGTTAATGAGAGCTAAGTTTAATTTCAATAAACTTAGAGAGACCTTGGGAAGGATTCCATGGATGAGAATCCTCAAGGGGAAAACAACCCAAGAAGCTTGGGAAATTTTGAAAAGTGAGATAATAAAGGCCCAGTCTAGCACAATACCAACAAAGAGGGAAATAATAGCTCTCAAAATAAACCAGCATGGCTGCATAAAGAACTCTCTGATAAATTGAAAGCTAAAAGGGACAAATATAAGAAGTGGAGGGGCACATAACTAAGTCAGAATATCAGCAAATAGCCCGAGCCTGCAAAGACGAAGTGAGGAAAACTAAGGCTCAAAATGAACTAATACTTGCGACCAAAGTCAAAAATAACAAAAAAAGCTTCTTTCAACATATAAAAAACAAGAATAAAGTTAAGGAAATGATTGGTCCATTAGTGGGTGAAAGTGGCAAGAAGGTGACAAGCAACAGGGAGAAAGCAGAACTCTAACTCATTTTTTGCATCTGTCTTTACACAAAGGGAAAAAACAGACCAACCTATCAAAAATAGTGCCATAAAAAACAGAATAAAAACACAAGTTAAGATAGGCAAGAAAATGGTAAGTGAGCACCTGTCCAGCCTAGACGAGTTCAAATCACAGGACCAGATGGATTACACCCCAAGGTTCTCAAGGAACTAGCAGATGTGATCTCAGAACCACTGAACTATATTTTTCAAAGATCCTGGAGCACTGGGGAACTACCAGAGGACTGGAAGAGAGCTGATGTAGTTCCCATCTTCAAAAAAGGGAAAAAATAGATCCAGGAAACTACAGGCCTATCAGCCTGACCTCAATACCTGGGAAGATTCTGGAAAAGATAATCAAACAACAAATCAGCCAACACCTTGATGCAAACAAAGTCATCACTAAAAGTCAACATGGGTTTGTCAAAAACGGATCATGCCAGACAAATCTTACTGCATTCTTTGACCAAGTGACAAAATTAGTGGACCAGAGGAATGCTGTGGATATAATTTACTTGGACTTCAGTAAGGCATTTGATAAAGTAGATCACAACCTACTACTTGATAAGATAGGAAAATGTGGGTTAGACAGCACCACCAGATGGATTCGTAGCTGGCTGACCGTATTCAGCGTGTGGTCCTCAATGGAACCGCATCTACATGGAGGGAAGTGTGTAGTGTGCCCCAGGGCTCTGTTCTGGGCCCAGTGCTCTTCAACATCTTCATCAACGATTTGGACGAAGGGATAGATGGGGAACTCATCAAATTTGCAGACGACACCAAGCTGGCAGGAATAGCCAACACTCCAGAAGACAGGCTTAAGATACAGGAGGATCTGGACAGGCTTGAACACTGGGCACTATCTAACAAAATGAAATTCAGTGGTGAAAAAAGTAAGGTTCTACATTTAGGCAAGAAAAACCAAATGTACAGGTATAGTATAGGGTGTACCTTGCTCAATAGTAGTAACTGTGAGAGGGATCTCAGAATCCTAGTGGACAATCACTTCAATATAAGCCAGCAGTGTGCTGCAGCTGCCAAAAAAGCCAACACAGATTTAGAGATCAGTTTATAGCAAATGTGGTATAGCATGGAATGAAGGTGTATTTGTATTTTAAGAGACAGCGACAAGTTAATTGAAATATACTTGCTCTGAATGAAGGGGAAAGATTCTTTTTCTTACTATATCTTTCTGGAGGGTTCTTCCACACATAATTTTTAATAAAATTATTGGGAAAAATAGAATTTCTACCCAGAGCCCTCAGATTTTGGGGGCTGATGATCAGCAATTTTGAGAACAGTGTGGTCATGCTCACAAAATGGCGTCTGGGTGGTGTGCCTTGCTGGTCATAAAGTAGGTGTACTGGGGAATGTGCTGTTACAGAACACCAATTTGAAGAGAGCAACCTGCTGTCCCATCTGTCCCCCCCTCCGTCACTCTGTATTATTCCAATTTACTTTGCATATGGGTACACTTTCAAATAACTGATACAGATAGACTCATGCAGTGCTTTGCAGTGCTCAAAGTTGAAAATGTTTCAGAAAGTAGCATGTGTGTAAACAAACCTTCCCAGGGAGGAAAAGAAATTTATGGGAAATAATAAATTCCTCCAGCAAGGGCCTTCCTCCCAAGAAAATAACTGTTAGCAGCAGCAGATACTATTTTTATAAACTACAATCAACATAGCTCTCAGCCTATTATAAATACTTACAATCAATGTATAACAAAACAATTTATAGTAACCCTTTCAACTTCATCCCTGATCTGCAAGTGGGATAATCCAGGTAGACTACCAGATGATTGAGAAGAGCAATTATTATTTTTAAAAGGGGAGGAGGAATTGGGTAACTAAGTACCAATCAGCTCATTATCTACAGCACATCAGCAGAATACATTTGGTTTATAAGCATTTAAAAAATTAAGATTGCTTGTAACTGCCAGCATGGATTTATGAACACTAAATCTTGCCAAACCAGTTTGATAGTGACAGATTGATCAATTTAGTTGACCACAGGAACGCAGTGAATAAAGTGTACCTTGACATTAAATCCTCTTATGAGAGTTCAGTAGAAAGATGGGAAAATACAAACTGGACTATGCTATTTTAGATGGAATCAGAGCAGATTAAACAATTGTACTCAAGTGCATGTTAATATAAAAAGTAAAGGTAAAGGTTCCCCTGCACATGCGTGCTAGTCGTTTCCAACTCTAGGGGCCGGTGCTCATCTCCGTTTCAAAGCTGAAGAGCCAGCGCTTGTCCGAGGGCGTCTCCGTGGTCATGTGGCCGGCATGACTAGCACGGAACGCTGTTACCTTCCCACCGTAGTGGTCCCTATTTTTCTACTTGCATTTTTACATGCTTTCGAACTGGTAGGTGGGCAGAAGCTGGGACGAGTAACAGGCACTCACTCTGCTATGCGGCACTTGGGATTTGATCCACCAAACTGCCGACCTTCTGATCAACAAGCTCAGTGTCCTAACCCACTGAGCCACCGCATCCCTTCTGCAGGTCTTGGTTATGATCTTTAAGTCCCTACATGGCATGGGTCCGGGGTACCTCGGGGACCACCTGCTGCCGGCTTCAACTCCCCTTCGCCCTGTGCGTTCCCACAGAGAGGGCCTCCTCAGGGTGCCTCCGGTCAGGGAATGCCGACTGGCGGCCCCCAGGGGGAGAGCCTTCTCTGTGGGTGCCCCGGCTTTGTGGAACCAACTGCCGGTGGAGCTCCGGACGGCATCGGACCTCCGAACTTTCCGTCGTGGTCTGAAGACCCATTTGTTTGAATTGGCCGGTCTGGCCTGATGGGGGAGCTGGGTTTTAAATTGTCATTTTAGATTGCATTATTGTTTTTTTAATTGGGCACTGATTTAATCTTTGTTTTAACTTTTGTATAGTACTGTATTTTTATTTATATGCCCTGTGAACCGCCCTGAGTCCCCAGGGAGAAGGGCGGTATATAAATTAAATAAAACGTAAAACGTAAACGTTAATATACAATCAGATAATTGGATGGGAGACCCTGTGGTTGAAGCTGGTCTCTAGGGCAAGTTAATTGTTGCATTGGCTTCCCAGCTGCTCAAGGACATCCCTATCTAAATTGCTTGATTCCATTGCTGCAAGGCTGCTAGATTTTGGAGACATAAATCTGGAGTGGCTCAGTTCATGGCAACCTTGGATTTATTCGTTTTACAGGTAGTCTTCAATTTATGACCACAACTGAGCCCAAGCAAGACAGCTTTGTCCCATTTTACGACTTTCTTGCCAGTTGTTAAATGAATCACTGCAGTTAACTTAGTAACACAGTTGTTACATCTTGCTTCCCCATTGACATTGTCAGGTTGCAAAAGGTGATCACATGACCCCAGGACATTGCTAGTCATAAACACATGCCAGTTACCAAAAATCTGAATTTTGATTGTTAGTACTCTTTACCATTTTAAAAACGTTTTGAGCCTCTGGCTGGCCACAAATTTTGGCCATTTTGAAAATAATTGAAATAACTTCTGGCAGTCAAGATTTATTCTGCAGCAAGGATACACAGGGACATTCAACCCAGAACTATTAAAATCAAATTGTAATTTCTTACCTGACAACACCCTATCAAGTGGCCCTAGGCTATGGAAGATATAATCAGAAAGATGGAAAAAAGGATTGGATTTCCCCAATGGGCACAGGACAGTGAATGCAGTCAAAGCAATGAAAATGAAAGTACATGGTCTTTTGAGCTTTTTTATTTTTATACATTTTTGTATTAAAAAGGAAAAAAGCATAATTACCACAAATTACAAAGGACTAAAAGCACTACTAGAATAATGAGTCACATCAGCCTATAAAGCAGATACTCTGAATAATATTACTGTTTATAATACAGGCTCTCATTCAAGTATTTTACAATTTTTCCTCTTCCTTTCCCCCCTCCCCAATGTGATGATCCTAGCACATGGGTCAAGAATTATATACTATTAACAGGAGATGGGATTGTGCATGGTAGGCTATATTAAGATCTTTTCCTCCCAGGTGATATATGGTAACAGTTGTTTTTAAAGGTTTTTTCCCAAGAATAAATATAGCTGAAAGTGAATACAAACTCTTATTTGGTTTGTCTTTAGCAGCAAGCACACACATGTACACATCCTGCTCATGGAAAGCAGGTATACCAGACTCCCTTTTCTACTGTGACAGTTTCACCTGTGTACAAAACAATCATGGCACATTTTCCAGATTGTTCATCCAACATTTTCAGCAGCTTAATACAGATTTCACACCAATGAAACTTCAAACATCACAGTTGTGCACTACTGCGGGAACCAAGCCAACAATTTTGAGGGGAAAGATTTGGCCACATGCCTGTTCCAGGCATGTCACATAAATGCTGTTATCAGAAAGTGGTCTTGGGAGGGCAAAAGCTCCTACCAAGAACATCATATCCTTAACTGTGGGATCTCAGTGGCCCAAGCCATTTTCTTGTACCATGATGCAGAATGTGGAAAAGAGAATTAACAATAACTAAGAAATATGAGTCATTTCTGTGAAGATGAATACATGCAAAAATAATGTCACCAGAGAAAAGGAGGGTTTTAGAGGGCCAGACTTGGAAGAACAAAATCTGTAAAACCAAACAGGAATGGTTAAGCCCATGCCCTTTTCATGTATCCAGTCATAGAATATGCTCATCACAGATAAGTCGGTCCTATGTTCAAGTGTCTTCAGAAAGTGAAAATGTAAACTAGCAGAAAAGGTATCTGTAGATTTTCTTAGAAAAGTGTCCGAACCCATGTTGCTGAGATGAACTCTCCCACCCCCAATAAACCACTCATTTGAAACTGATTTTTTTTAAAAAATGGAGGCATCTAACAATGTTAATTACACACTCCCTCTTAAGCCTTTCCAATCGTTAGACAAATCCAAGTTTTAGAAGATTGATATGGATAGACAGAGACCAGAATTTGTGGTATTAACAGATTTGATTGCTTAACGAAAGAAAATAAGCAAGGCATAAATAACTCCCATCCCAGCCCTGTTTAAACAAGTAAACAAACAAAAGGTTATGGTGTTGTGTATTAATAGTACAATCAAGCTACCAGGAGCAAGAAAGGCAAATACAAATCTTCGCACTATAACTGGAAAATTGTGAGGAGGAACAAAAACGGGTAGAGACATGACAGCACCAACATGTAATAAAGGTCACTTACTTTCCTGTCTAATCTAAACCAGATTTCAACTTCCCCTTTTACTTGGCCATAAAAGTTTAGACCTATCCAGAATGCCTTTTGCTTTGTACTGGGGAACAGAAACTTTCACTGATTTAGTAATCTCAGACTAGGGAATCACAGAAAGCTTCTAAATCCCAACTGAAAGCCTCTGTTCCCAGAAAGTACTTTCACATAAGATCAGAGCATAGGATACTCATAATTTTATTAACATGCACTCTTCCTTTTTGCCAAAGAAATCTCTTCTATTTATAGGATTGGTGTGGTGCCTTCTGATTACGGCTAGTCTATAAGTACATGCCTGTAACTTATTCTACCAAGCAAGAGTCATCAGTAAATCCTTCCAAACCTTCTTTCAGTGGCAAGTAACTTCTCTCAAAAAGCAAACCTTTATACAGTCCAACCCTGCAACATTGTCAAGATTGACAAAAATCATTGGCATTGTTACAGGTATCGCAGGTTTTTAATCAGTTATTTTTCTTCTCCTACAATCTACTACTGCCTTAGTGCTCATCTTAAATTTGCAAAAATGACATTTGTATAACCACACATAGCAGCGTTCGTATTCAGAAAAGCCCAATTCTTCAGGGTTAGGTAGAACACATTTCCAGAATTGCTTCTAAGAATGCTTTTGAACAAGCGTCCATTGATTTTAAACACATAAGCACTCGCTTCTATCTCACGGTTCCCAAACGTATGCTTTATTTCACGTTGCGACTATGGTACTTAGGTTTGCAAGGTTTGCATGGCAAAAAAATACTGATGACCACTACGTGGCAGCATATCTTGTAGTTGCAGTAGTCCTAATGAAAATACAGGCATTCCAGTCCATCTGCCTAACTACTAATTGAAATCCTGGGATAATAAGGATTTCAGCCAATTCATAAAATGGCCATGATATTCCCCAAAGCTCCATTTTAGAATAGCTCTCCTAATGCAGCATACTCCGCAATAACACAATGTAATTGAGCCTGGTGAAATAGTGGAATGCTCATTTTCATTTATCATGCTTTAATGACAAGATGAAGTTTTGTTATAACAAGTGACACAGCAAAGAAATCAAGCAATACCCTGATGCTCTTCAGCCATGCTAGAACTATAGGGTGTGCTTTGTATGATCACTGCACTATCACTCATGAATACTCTGTGGCAAACTCCCATTAAAGCAAGCTTGATACAGCTAAAAACAGTAGCATCAGGCAGCACTAACCCTGGGCATAAAGTCCCATCTCCTTAATTATCTACGTATTTAGTACCAAACCATCCACAAGAGGTTATAAATCAATGAACCGCCCTAATATCACACTCCCTGAAACACTAAATTAACACTTATCTGCTCCAAATGAGTAACTGCGGGACTTAATGTCTGTTATTGTCTCACCAAAGTACTTTTCAGCATGTTAATATCAAGGATGCACCTGAAACATGAACTCTAAAATGTGGAAGTAGCCAAGACATCTGACAGTTCTAGCAGAAGAATCGGCAAAAAAAGATGCAGTATGCCTTGCCCCACTTTTTCCAGGGGTATTGAGTTGCAGGAAATGGAGGAATCAATTCTCAGCATTACAGAAGGGCCTTCTGCAAATGCTTTACTGAGAAGGGGGAAGAAGAGGACTGTTTTAACTTAAGCCATAGTACATAGGACCACATAAACAGCATTGCACCCTTTTACTACCATTATCCCCTTTGGAGCTATATGGTAAGCAGGGATGGCATGAAATTCCTCCCCCTGCTGATTTTCCTGCAGAACACAGCACACTAGGAAAGTTAACAAAAGGTTGTCGGAAACATAATGCAGCATGTATTTCCTTCTCTGTTGTTTACCCCTATAGTTCAGGACAGTTGTTTTCTACCTAATTTCAGCCATGCAAATAGCCTCTGAGAATTCCAGCAATTAGCCCAATAGAAGCCAAGATAAGCCTGATGCTTTGTATAAAGTGGTGTGACACAGCCGATGTGGTTCCAATTCATGAAGTGATTTTGTCTGTACGTGTGATGCAAGAACATCAAAGTGATGCCTGCAACTACCCAACAGTCTAAACAGCAGCATCCTTGGCTACACGGTTATTTCAGGGAAGGGGGGCAGATTATCATAGCTATTATTAGAAAGAATACAGAAAGGGAATCCTGTGCAAGTAATCGGCACTAGTAAGCTACCTCAAATTCAGAAATGATTGGACATAAAAATCCTACTTTGCTTAGGATAAAGCTGTTTTCCTGTGCACGTATTCTTTAATCACATGGATGAAAAGCAAGGATGTATGCCTTTAGATCCACATGTGTTTTACTCTTTTCCTGGTGCAACTGCCTGCCTATCCTGGAATAGGAAGATTTCATAAAAGAACAAATGAGTTCCTGGCCTGTCCTGGTGAGAGAGAGAAAAATGGTGGCGCACCTGGAAGTCTAAGTGAAGCAATGGCAGATGCAGTTGTAGCAGAAAGGACACTAAAACAGTTGATACACATACATCAGCATCAACTACACAGAAGTTGCAGGCTGAAGTGCCCCAGTATCCCCCCTGCTCTGGAGAGAAGCTGTTCGTGTGGCGTGAACCAACATTCAGCTAGGTCTCAACAGTATTGTTCCAGTTGATGCGGATCACAGCTGGGTTAAAGGGAACAGTCATCAGCTACTGCAGACAAGAGTCACTGAACAGGAAACAGAAATATATCACAGTCTGGCTGATTCCCAAGGAGATGCCATTTTCCCAAAATGCTCAAGTCAGGGATGCCTACAAGTTCCCAACTCCACAATAAGGCAACTTATTATTTTGAAGGAAGGAAGCAAAAGAAACAAGATTTTTTTTAAACAAGTTTTTTTGTGTTTTGTGTTTTTTTTTAAGTGAAAGCTGTTTTAGCCAAGTCTTAGCATTCCTATGCGAGGGGAGACACTGTGCAAGTTTATGTTCTACCCATCACGCAAAAGAACTGGGCAAGCCCAATGCAAGTGGGCCCACTTTCAGCCAGGGTCCTTTGGTTCATTTCCAGTCGTAGGTGTCTGATGGAAAAGATGAGCAGCATAGAGGGAGCCACAACGTAAGTAGTGGTGGTACACGTGATAGTAGCAGACTCCTCTTGTGCATTGCTATATCCAGAAGGGGCGATGCCTGCTGAACTTGGAAAGCCAAAGGCTAGTTCTCCAAATAACACTACATTGTTCGGTCCAAACTTCCAGCTTACCAAGTGGGCTGCATAGTTGTTAAGTGTTCAGAGGGAGGAGAAGGAGCTGGATTGTGAGGCTGCATGATGCAGAGTAATTTTGGTTTATCCAAACAAACTTCTATCAATAATTTAAAACTTGATATATATATATATATATAATATATATATATATAATATATTTATATTTATAAAAATCTCCCCTTTCCCAACCCAACCTAACCCCTGAAAGGCGCTAAGACATGAAAATGTGAAGGTCTGGCTCCAATCAATGACTTAAATCACAACGAGGAAAAAGATGCATTCAGCTTGGATCATCTTGTTTTTCCAGCCAACAAGAAAAATCAATGCGCTGTATAGCCCCACCTCCCGAAAGCAGCCTGGCCTTGGGCTTCTACATTCCAACTCCCTGCCCCCTTTTCCACTGGTGGTTCTAGCCTGTCTACTTCCCCACTGTTTGGGTTTCCACTGTGGCTGTGGAAACTGCATGTGGCTGGCTCAGGTTTTTGGCATCTTCCTGGCTTGATGAGTTGGGGACTTGGCTGGATGAGGCAGACATTTGATTGGATGGAGTATGGCTGACAGTCTTGCTAGAAGACTGAGATGGGTATCGCTTCCTTCCATCTACTCCTATGGTTGCTGCATATCTCTTGTGGCTACCTTCTTCCCCTATAGGAGGCTGAAAAGGAAAAAACAAAACAAAACCATTAGACCGATTTATATAGCGTCTCAATACTGTTTCAAGTATGACTTACACACACACACACACACACACACAGAAATATACAGAGCTTTCTTTGTTACAGTATTTTTTAAAAGTAACACTACCTCAAAGTCCCTCCTTTCCTTAGTACTTGTTGCTTGGCCCACACTTTCAAAACTGAGATCTTAAAAAGTCTTTTCATTTGAAATATTAAGGGGAAGATTTTATAGTCATTTAGCAAAAAACTTTAAGAGAAAAAATCAAAGAGGGTAATGACCTGGAGCACTCAACTTTGCCATGTGTGAACTGGGCAAACTAGAAATAGGCCTTAGGAGTGGTAGTCCACTTTAAAATATGGCTTTCAATTTTAGTTCCCAAGTCTTGATATCCATACCTTCATTCACAATTATCTGAAGGTTTTCATATATGGCCGGGCTATTTTTTTTTTTAAAATAGCATTATTATTTTTATTGTTTTTTTCTGCTTAGCATTTTCATGCAAGTGAAGGGTTGGCTTTTTTCATGACAGTTAAGTGTGACATCATGTGACCACACAGGATTTTTTACAAATTTTTGCCAGTCATTAAGTGAATCACTGTTAAGGCAGATATCATATATCCATGACTTGTGACCTTCCCTGCCAGCTAGCAGTAAAATCTAATTTCACCTTTTTTCCTCAGAGCAACCATCTTAAAGTGGCTGAGAGAATGTGTCAGGACCAAAGTCACCCAGCCAGTGTTTGCAATTAATTTGCAAGCAGAGTTTCCCTATCATTTCATATTATTTCGAACACATTAACTGACTCTGCCTGATATAGCCATAAAAATTGGAGAAAACACAACCATTAGAAATATTTGTATTACAAGGAAGAAGCAGTTATTTGTACCCACATCAACTCTGAAGTCTTCAAGGCGGCGGAATTTGCTGAGGTATTCTTGCAATTTGCAGGCAATGTCCAAATTTTTGGCTTTGGAATATTTTAAGAAGGCCCAAAACTTTTCAAGCCCATAAAGCTGGCCTATTAACAAGAGACAAAAAAATGAAAAATAAGTCTCATTTAATATAGATGTCGGAAGCCATAACAATTTCATTTCAGCAAATATTAGTGACAAAAAATTGGCAACTTATGTGAACAGACTTTTAATTACCTGCGCACACATTGGGGGGCAGGGAAGAGACAGAGGGTACAAGAAAGCAGCTGGCCCACTTTTTAGGGAAGAGAAAGCAGCATAAAGCTAAAAGTAATCTTGGCCTCACAACACAAGAGCTTCTCCCAGTATTCATGTCTTTTTGAGAGTTTTTCCTATGAGCAGTACTCAAAACATCCTTTCATACTATAGTTTTGGAATCAGAGGATAATCAATACTCCAACTATTTATTCTAAAGAAAGACTGCATAATTATTCCCCAAAATATCAGCCGCTTTATGTGCTACCCGAAAAAAAAATCACTTACCAGCCTCAAAATCTTTTATAGTTTCTTCTTGGAAATCTTTAAATATGTCAGGTCGGAATTTTTTCTCCAGTCCATAACTGTAATATCTGAAGAGGCACTCCAGTCCATACCTGCAAGACCATATATCTGTAATTTCAGATACTCTAATTTTCCTTACAAGAGTTTATTTGATCAAGTCAGACAAACTATCTGTATAATATCTCTTTAAGGGCTATCACCATATTTGTTACTAAAGCCAAGATCAATCCATGTGTCCCCCTTTCCATATTTAAAATGCCAACTATGATGACGCAATAAATAGGTTTGGACCTACCTGTACCCTTCCTTTCCATCCTCCAGAGCCAGTTGCTTAAATTCCTCATACATTTTCTTGTTAAAGTGATCCCGAAGGAAAAAGGACCAGAATCTAAAGAGAGTATTCATTTCCTGGGACTGGCCTATGCCCAGTCGTTTCCGTTCTGGATAAAAACAAAGAGGAAAACTCTTAAGAACTATTTTAAAGTGCATGCCAATTAAAATACTTTACCTCATCCTCATGACAAAATACACACAATCCCCTTCCTTATGTTTCTGTTATACACAGAATTAAGAATCTGCTGAATGCCTGGGCCTTTGGATCTTGAAGCCAGATAGAGAGATTTCTGTAGCAATGTCATTTATGGGGCACCCAAAGGATTGCAATCATAAATGATATCATATAATGAATGGAAGAAGACTGGCTTAACTGCCCACACCAGTTAGACGTGATTAAACTACAACCTCATATATAGCTTTATACAACTGAACAGATAACCAAGCAGAACAGAGAAGGTTTTTTGTCCAATTCACAATACGCCCTGCTCATTGCACTACATGCAGATCTGGTCTACAGATTACTACTTCAAACAATAATGAAGGTTTGCAAAGAATATCACTTCCAAGAAGGTAAATCTGGCCAAGATATTAGGCAAACTACCTGCTCCATTCACACAAAAATCAAATACATGACAACTTCAGCAGTATCTACACAATTCACCATTAAGGCAGCGCCGGCGATACTTGTGGTAGACATGTTGTGTGAAGCCATTTTCTTTCAGGAGTTCGTGGGAAGGATGCTGGAACTTAGGCAATGACTGTGGGGTGCAGCCATAGCTGCCTATAGCCAGGGTGCCTTCTGAAGGACTGGAACTAGAAATTTTAAAAAATTATGTCAATATAGGAACCAATTGCTCAAATGTTCAGAAGTAGATACAGACACATTACAGTAAATTAGAATTAATCTGACAAGCTTTTTCTGAGAGTCTTAAATGCTAATTAAGGAATTATTTTGAGTAAAAAAGGCATTGACTTATCAGGAAGAAGAGAACTCATATAGTTTCTTCAATAGGGTCTCTCAATCTTTTGTTCAACTGCATTGAAATCATTATGCCTTCTAGTACCTGATGGATGCTGTTCGAGGTCTATGCTCCCGAGAATCCATCACCCAACCAACGTGACATTCCATTGGGGGATTTGAACTGTGCCGTGTTTTCCTTTTCCGGGGTGTCTATAAGAAACAGAAAGAACATCTAAGAGGTTCTCTATGAACACTAAAGGTTCACAAAGAATTCTAGCTGAGTCAAGAGATACCCAATATCTATAGGCACATAGAAGGAGCTGATGCGCAGGCCTTACCTTGGCATCTATCAATCTGCCTTCCTTAACCACTGGGTAAAACCGGGGCGTCTGTGTGGGGTCTTTCAGCTGAGGTGTACGAGGGGTCCGAGGAGTTCTTGCATTGCGGTAGTTTGGGGATTCTGGCACAGTTGTTGGCAGAGATCGGGCAATGGTTGAAGGTTCGGACACACCAAAGAGTTTATTTGCCAGAGCATCAGTGGGAACTACAATGAAAAAAAAAAGTAGCAATTAAACTACACGGTGAGACAGATGCAGAAAATCAGGGCTCTGCCTTCCGGGCCAGAATTCTCCCTGCTGGGGGCCCTAAAAGGGCCTAAAGTTGCCCCAAAGAGGATGAAGGAGGGGTGTCTCATCGATCACGGAGAGACAGCGGTCTTTCCGTTGGATCCAAAGAAAGCCCTCCAAACCGGCAGGGGAAACACTGACTACATTCCTGTGGCCAGCTATTAGCCAATGACAACTGAAGAAAACCACCTATTACACAGGTTGGCAACCCGCGGCTCTTTAAGCCATCTCCTGCGGCTCCCAGTCGCCTGGTGCGTATGCACCTCTCTGAACGGGCAGTGGTGTGCGCGCACCTCTCCAAACGGGCGGTGGTGCCGCCTGTTTGGAAAGCTGCCACGGCCCGTTTGCAAAGCTACTGCCTTCAGAGGAAGGCGGTAGCCTGCAAACGGGCCGCGGCAGCTTTCCAAAAGGGCGGCGCCACTGCCCGTTCCGAGGTGCGCGCGGAACTCTCCAAAGGTTTGGAGAGCTGAGCGCGCACCTCTTGGAATGGGCAGTGGCGCCGCCCTTTTGGAAAGCTGTCGCGGCCCGTTTGCAAGCTGCTGCCTTCCTCCAAAGGCGGTAGCTTTGCAAACAGGACGCGACAGCTTTCCAAACCGGCAGCAGCACGTCTGCAAACGGGTGGCGCCGCCGCCCATTTGAGTGGAGGTGCGCGCGCACCTCTCCAAAGATTTGGAGAGTTGCGCGCGCACCTCCCCGAACGGGCGGCGATTTGGAGGTCCCAGGGGTGGCTCTGGCGGCGCCCAGGCTGAAGGTACCGCAACCCAGCGCCCAGCGCCAGGGAGACCCATCTTTTTTTTTGCACATGCGCGTGTGTGGACGCATGCGTGCACACTTTTTGTGGCTCCTACTTTTTTGTGTGTGTGATGGAACTAGTTCCGAGTGGCTCTTTTGCTTTTTCCGGTTGCCAACCCCTGACCTATTAGCAGATTGTAAACAGCATGTTTGGAACTGGGTGAGAATATTGATCCTTTACTATTTTACAACTGAATTTCCTGGGAAAGACTCCCAAGAAGCTAAAAACCTCTGAATATGAGAAGGAAGGGGATTGTAGCCCCACCCTTTCAGAGGAACGGAAGCGGCATTTTAATTTCTTTTATGGGGAACAGAAATACATAATACTGAAGTGGAAATAACATAAAACTACAGTTTGAATAAATTTGAGAACTGAGTTAATTGTTAAGATTTTCTTTTTTTGGGGGGGGGGGGGGGAAACCATTGAGGTGAAATGTAAGAAATCAGCCCTTTGTCTTAAGAGTAGAAAGTGGTTTTTGAATGACATCTAGTGGTGGATTTGAGTATTGCACTACAACTAGCTTCCAGGCTGCTTGGTGACCTAACTTAATGGAGAACATTTGGCAATAAAGAAAAATATTTTGGCATACTTATCACCCTGACCTTCTTGGATTATAAACACCTATTGAGCTTGGACCACTAATCTCAAGAACTACTGGGAAAGAAAGAAAATATACCTGATGATAAGGAAGATTATTTTAAAAAATGGAATATAGAGCTGTCAAGGGAAATGTCACAACTTGGGTGACAAAAAATGAAAAGAGAAATTGAGGGAGAAGGAAAATGGGAGTTGCTTTAGGAATATAAATGGGCAGAATTCTTCCTCTCAAAATACTCTACCTAAATTGTCTTCTGCATTCCAAGCAACCTTTACAAAAATAGAAAGAAAATTCCTGGGCGATTTAATTCCCTTGGCCTCCAAGCTACTTGGCAAAGAAAGAAAGCGAGATAGAGTTAAATAGAAGATTCAACCTATTAGAGGGGGCATTATATGATTAAATATCTGTTTGAATATGATTAAAAGAATGGATGACCCTTAGATATAATTAGACTGTCATAATGAAAAATATGATTTAGAATTAAAATAGCATTTTTTTCTTTTTTTAATATGGGAAATATGAAAATAAAGAGGATAGCTGGTATGAATAAAATTCTTAGCTATTAAATGTAATTAATATTGAGAAAATCATAACTGACAAAGTTATTTCAAATATTGATGGGAACTCAAACTTTAACAAGAGCATGAAAAACAGGATATTGATTTATGAATTGATATTATTGTTATTTGTATAATATTAGTAAAATATGATGAGGATGTTTATATTTAACTTGGTATGCATCAAAGTAAATGTGTAATGAGGGGAAAATGGAAAAATATATGGGGAAGAAAGGAGGATCGGGGGGGGGGGGGAAAACACTGGATTGTACAGTATTGAACAGATTTACATTGAAGAAGTTACTGTTAAATAAGTGAACCCAGATAACACGTTGTTTGCTAAGCACAGAAGATTGTAACTGTTAAAAATCACTAAAATATTAAAAAGAAAAAGAAGTGAAAACAACAAAGTTTTAAAAAGCAAGCATAAAATTTTTAATATATGCTGCTCGGGGTCACCTTCTGTAAGATGGGCGGGTATATCAATTTGATAAACAATAAAATAAAACAGGAAGACCTTCTAGATGCTTTACATGCAAGAAAAAATAACCCCAGAAGACCAGAGAGCAGCAGATTAAAAATACAACAGCGTAGACTGAATGGTCAAAAGATCCTATGTGGAAGACTCCTAACTGAAGTTTAGTAGATGAATCTCTGAAAAGCCTTACCTTGCTGGAACCTGGGTGGTCCTGGGGGAACTTCTTGATTTGGATCAACAGGAGGCTCAGGGGTAAGTGTGTCAAACTGCTCTCTGCTGATCATATTCACCTTCTTGAAGTTTTCTACTTCTTGCTACATTTCAAAAGATCACAAATGAAAATTAGAATACATGACTAGAAGAGATTTACACTTTATGTCTTTCAAGTCAGGACAGCACCAAAACCTCACTGGGGACATAGAAAGTGGGTCCCTAAACACGTAACTACAAGAATAACTGTTGCAAAATACCAACAGTGATATACCTCGCCATCTCAGTGTAAGACAAATCATCATAATTTCAAAACAAAGCTTCTGTGTATAGTTTAGTTAGGAATTCCGCATAAGACTAAAATCAATGTAATTGTGACAAATGCCCTTTTCTGTATGTCTGCCTCCCGTTCATATTCACCAGAGACAGGTTACAAAGTTAATAGAAGGAGCTCATGAAAGTAACATTCTGACTTCTTCACATTATTTTAACTTTTTTTTCCACGCTCAGCTCATTTTTAGTCACATTTAGGAACTGAGAAATTTCAGGAGCAGCTATGGGGAGATGACATCCAAAATGGACAATTTAATGCCTTTTTCTGATCTACTCTAAATCAGATCCGGCCCGCAAAGTGGTTTCATGTGGCCCACGAAGCCATCCTGGAAACAGTGAGGGAACGGCCCCTACTGGCTTGGCCCTGGCCCAGAGACCCTCCTTCTGCCAGAGACCCTCAGATCTGTCCCACTCCTGCCCAGGCCCCCATAGGCACCCTTGATGCGAACGATGTAGAGCTGGCCATGCCCACCCAGTAGGCCATATGCACTCTAGCCATGCCCACCCAGTAGGACACACCCACCCAGGCCATACCCACCCGGCCCCCTGAGGGCAACCACAATGCTGATGTGGCCCTCAATGAAATTGAGTTTGACACCCGTTTTAAAATGTCAGGGTTGAGGGAAAGCTGAATGGAGCCAAGTATAGGAATATCCTCAATGAAAACCTGTTCCATAGTGCTCAGGATCTGACTGGGCCAAAGGTTCACTTTCCAACAACACACAGCCAAGACCAACAGGAGTGGCTTAGGAACAACTCTGTAAATGTCCTCGAGTGGCCCAGCCAGAGCCCTGACTTGAACCCTACTGAACGTCTCTAAAGGAACCTAAAAATGGCTCTCCACCAACTGTCGCCATCAAACCTGATTGAGCTTGAGAGGATTTGCAAGAAAGAGTGGCAGAAAATCCCACCATCCAGGTGTGCAAAGCTCCAGGTCTGCAAAGCTTGCCACGTCAAACTCAAAAAAACTCGAGGCTGTAATTGCTGCCAAAGGTGCTTCAACAAAGTACTGAGTGAAGGGTCTGAATACTTATGCCAATGTGATGCTTCGATTTTTTTCTTTTTAATAAATTTACAGACATTTTAAAATTCTGTTTTCACCTTGTCATTATAGGGTACTGACTGTAGATTAATGAGAGGAAAAAATGAATTTCCACAACTGCAAAATCAGGCTGCAGAATAACAAATCTGACAAAAGTGAAGAGGGGCTGAATACTTTCTGAATACACTGTATAAAGAATCACTTTTGCTTCAATATATATTAGAATGCTGGTATATACAAGAACAAAAGTCATCGGTCTAGATTGCAGGGAATAGGTGAAGGTGATTTGTACCAATCCTTGAACAAATACAAACTAAACAACACATTTAAAAAGGTTTAAGTGACAAAAAAGAAAGATATGTGTTTGACATGCTCCCTTGTTGAAAGGGATCAATTTAAGGTAATAGCATTCTGTTATAGAGCATAAGTTATGGTAACTTTTGTTATTTTAAAATTTATAACCAGAAGCTGGCTGATTTCATCCCCAGTGACATGAGATAAATGTAGCAACACTGTCCTCACATTTTCTGGATCAGAATATAGAATCTTACTAAGAATGGAAAGCTATTCTCCACAACTCAGCTTCCTATCTATACTATTTCTAACACTTCACATCCTATCGATGCTAGTAGGTGTACAATAAAGTCAATACATAAGCCGGAATAACAGCCATAATAACTACACGAAAGAAGGCACTGTAACAAACCCAAAGAAATATCTGCCCACTAATATGCAGTGGTGATAAAAAGAGTTTTAACACTCATTCATGCCTAGAAAAGAAAAATATTCTGTAACCAAGAGCGATCAGATGGCTGGTGTGCTTGAGATCATAATCTTTATGGTGGTAGGAAACAAGTGGTAGAACTTCCTCTCCAAAGCACTCAGCCAATACAGTTAACTGCTAGCTTGTCAATTCAAAAAATACATGTACATATATAAGAGTGTAAAGGTAAAAGTTTCCCGTCTTTTTCAACTCTAGGAGGCAGTGCTCATTTCCATTTTTTGGACAAGGGAGCCAGTGCTGTGCAAAGACGCTTTCATGGTCATGTGGCCAGCATCTTTCACCACTGAGCCATTGCACCATCTGAGAGTATATTGGCTTTTACATAAAACAGCTCTAATCAAAAGGAAATTGCACCCAAAATAGAAGTGCAACTGCAGATAATTTGATATTCATAAATCCATTTATAATCAATTCCTGACTCATGATATCTGATAAGGTAAAAGATAAGGCCCTGCAAGGCATTAAGATATATGTGAGGAAGTTAATCAATGTTTAAAGGAGCCCCAGCAAAGAAATGCCTGAAGTCAATTATGGACTCAGGGTAAACATCTGCTTTCTGAATCTACCATTTGGTTAAGGTGTTGTTGTTTTTTTGATACACATGTTCACACACAGGTGGGTGAGCAAAATGCTTTTTTATTAGTATATTGGTTCAAGTTGTAATAATGCACTCAGGACCTTTGCTTAGTCCCATCTACACTATATTCATTTCACGTGGAATAGGATAATAAAACCTGATTCTCACCTTTATCTGAGAATATTCTGGTTCAAACTGTTCTGTCCATAAGTCCTGTTCATAATAATATAGTCCATCATTGATCACTTTGGCCAATTCTGAGCTCATCTTTGCCCTGGAAGTGTGGTTGCCTGTTCTATCTCCCCCTGGATGACGGCGCAGATAGGGGGGTGTCTGTGTTACGATCAAAATTTTATTTACGTCCCTGTCATCAATCTCATAGTCTGAATCCTCATCTGACCAATCAGTGAAAGTGTTTTTACGACCATCCATCTGTTCCATTTCCTCATCAAAAAGAAAGTCCAACTCCTCTGGTTCATCCTGATCCTTCTGCTTCAGTGGTGTTCTAGACTCTTCTGTTTTCTGGTAAAAAGGGAGATAATGTTAAAGTTGGAGATGTGGAGCACTAAGCTTTAATACAACGCTCGCAGGAAAATTACAATGAATTCCGTTTCATCCTCAAGATAAATAACTCAAAGCTTCGCCTGCAATACATGACTTGAAAACAAAGTCCATTTCATTTAATCCTGCATCACATTACGCACCTGCCCACAGAGGAAGACTAAGAGAAGGGCAGAACTATACAGGTAGTCCTTGCTTAATGTCCATCCATTCAACAACTGAGGACTGTAGTGAACAAAGGGACTTGTGACTGCTCTTCAAAATTCTGATCATTGCAGTGCCCTTGTGGTCTCACGAACAAAATCCAGGCCCATTCAGGTTTATGAATGCCTTTGGCCACTCACCTGCCGACTGCCACTAGTTGCCCTCATCACCTGGCAGGGGTCTTTTTTTGTGCCTTATGCATGGCCCTTGTTTGCACGAAAGAAGGCCCTGGGTGGGGCATGAACAGAGGCTCTCGTTGGTGAACAAACAGAAGCCCAGGGCAAGGTGTGAGGGAAGCGCCCCAGGTGCACTGCCATGGAAGAAGGTGGTATGAAAGAAGGTCGTGACCAGTAAGTAGTAGTGCAATGTGGAAGGTATGAAGGCAGGCAGGGCTAGGCATTAGGGGTAGCAAGCAGCCAAAAGGGCAGAGGAGGCAGTCCCTTATCTTACCAAGGCTTGGAGGGATCAAGCCATGAACGGCTTGGATTCAGATGGGTTCTTGCTAATGATTGGTGGAATTCAGTGAATGACAGCACCAGGGATTGCCATTGCTAAATGATGTGGTTCCATGTCATAACATTTTGCTACAGCATCACTTAGTGAAATTTCAGTCCCACTTAACCATCATTAACCAAGGATTACCTGTATGTACTTCTGGCAGTCAAAAGTTGCATTAAAATAGGCCAACCAACCCATACCCTTGTAAAACACATCAACAACACTGTGGACTATTTGTCATCCCTTTTTTATTTTTGTGTCTTTATCAGTTTCTCTGTCTGAAGCAAAAAAAATAAATAAAAATCTCCACCACTGGAATTGCACAAAATGGTTCCAATTTCAAACATAGACTTCAGTTTTGAATTCAACCCTGATCTCCAAGGGCACAGTATATGCCTATCTAGTCAGTCTCTTCAAAATGTTCTGTCTTTTATAAGGTTAAAAAAAAAGATAATGGCATCCCTACAGGTTTTACCCCGCTAGTCATGACTGATGTTTAAGTCCGCCTTCTGTATCTATCTTCTATATGTCATTAAAACCTGTAGAAAGACTGGCCTCCAATGCAATTCATTGGTTACCTTGGGTCTGATGGGAGATGGCCTAGGCCTCTTCTTCACTTCAATCCATGCCTCAGAGTCCAAGTCAGGCAGGCTGGCAGAAAGACCTTTAGGCAGTGTCTTCAAATTACTAACTTCCTCTGTCTTGCTTGGCATGGGACTGGCAGAGCGGGGAGAACCAGGAGCAGATTCTGTAACATGTATTTAAATAAAGTATCTGTACATGCAAAATACTCATTTTACAAAATATCAATGAAAATAACTCTATAACGTAAAATTAGCCTTGAATGAAAAGGAAATAAAGATGTAGCAACTCCTACGGGAGAGCCAACTTTTAGTTTTAAGACAAATGGACAAGAAGATGTCATTTACATATTTTAATTCTAATTTGCATTAACTATGTATAAAACATATAGGTTATATCGTGTAATTTTTGTCAGAGTTTTACTTGGCCTTTCATTTTTATAAATTTAATATTTTATTTATTTTTTCTTGATTTCTTGGTTACTTAACCTTTTTTCTTATCCACTTTTCTAGTATAATCCCCTGACACATCATACAGCACCAGTCCAATCCTATCAATGCTTTTACCATCAGAAAAATACAACTAGAAGACATATTATAAAAGAGACAAACCTGTTTGATCACTACAAAACATGCTAACAACATACTCATAACATGAGCATAGGGAGCAAGTTTGTACATCCCAATGTCAGGATTTTAAAATGGGGAGCTTTCAAAGACAAACAAAAATGCACTTGAGATATTCTTTATCCAGAATACATGCTTAGGTGTTGGCAACAGATAATTGAAGCCAAATGGAACAATAACTTGCACAAGCAAGGCAATCTAGTTGTGCTCACAATCTACTAGATCCTAGAAAAGATAATCAAAAAACAGATCTTTGAACAACTAGAAGCAAAGTCATAACCAGTAGCCAGCACAGGTTTGTTAAAAACAGATCATGTCAAACCAATCTTATTTCATTCTTTGATAAGTGACTAAACTAATAGACCGGCGAAATGCTGTGGACGTAGTAGTCTTAGATTTCAGTAAGACATTTGATAAAATAGACCACAACCTACTCCTTGGAAAACTAGAAAAGGTGGAATAGACAACATCACCACCAGACGGATCTGTAGCTGGCTGACAAACCATTCTCAACGAGTAGTCGTCAATGGCACTACATCCACATGGAGAGAAGTAAGCAATGGGGTACCACAAGGTTCCATCTTAGGCCCAATATCTTCATCAATGACTTAAATGAGGGAATTGAAGGGGAACTCATCTAATTTGCAGATGACACCAAACTGACAGAAGTAGCCAACACCCCAGAAGACAAACTCAGGGTCCAAAAAAATCTAGACAAACTTGAACAATGGGCCCCATCCAACAAAATGAGTTTCAATGTGGAGAAAAGCAGTTTTACATTTAGGCAGGAAAAATCAAAGGTACAAGTACAGATTGGGCAAGACCTGGCTTAAAAACAGTAACTGTGAGAGGGACCTTGGACAATCACTTGACTATGAGCCAGCAGTGTGCAACAGCAACCAAAAAAGCTAATACAATTCTGGGTTGTATAAACAGAGGCATAGAATCAAGTTCACGCAAAGTATTAGTACCACACCTGGAATACTGCAGCCAATTTTGGTCACCATATCACAAAAAAAGATGCTGAGAGTTTGGAAAAATTCATAGAAGAGCAACTAAGATGATCAAAGGCCTGGAGACTAAAACATACAAAGAACCGTTGCGGGACTTGGGTTTGGCTAGTCTAAAGAAAAGAAGAAATAGAGGAGATATGATAGCAGTATTCCAGTATTTGAGGGGCTGCCACAAGGAAGAGGGGGTCACTTTGTTCACTAGAGGGAAGAACGAGAAACAATGGTTGGAAACTAATCAGAGAGAAGCAACCTGGAATTAAGGAGAAACTTCTTGACAGTGAGGAAAATCAACCAGTGGAACAGCTTACCCCCAGAAATCGTGGGCGCTCCATCACTGGAGATTTTTAAGAAGAGACTAGACAATCACCTGTCTGAGATGGCATACAGGGAGTGCAGAATTATTAGGCAAATGAGTATTTTGACCACATCATCCTCTTTATGCATGTTGTCTTACTCCAAGCTGTATAGGCTCGAAAGCCTACTACCAATTAAGCATATTAGGTGATGTGCATCTCTGTAATGAGAAGGGGTGTGGTCTAATGACATCAACACCCTGTATCAGGTGTGCATAATTATTAGGCAACTTCCTTTCCTTTGGCAAAATGGGTCAAAAGAAGGACTTGACAGGCTCAGAAAAGTCAAAAATAGTGAGATATCTTGCAGAGGGATGCAGCACTCTTAAAATTGCAAAGCTTCTGAAGCGTGATCATCGAACAATCAAGCGTTTCATTCAAAATAGTCAACAGGGTCGCAAGAAGCGTGTGGAGAAACCAAGGCGCA
This sequence comes from Vipera ursinii, assembly GCF_947247035.1. Classification (NCBI taxonomy): domain Eukaryota; kingdom Metazoa; phylum Chordata; class Lepidosauria; order Squamata; family Viperidae; genus Vipera; species Vipera ursinii. The sequence continues at coordinate 78,710,458 of NC_139513.1, forward strand.
AAATAACTGCCCATGAACTGAGAAAAGTCAAGCGTGCAGCTGCCAAGATGCCACTTGCCACCAGTTTGGCCATATTTCAGAGCTGCAACATCACTGGAGTGCCCAAAAGCACAAGGTGTGCAATACTCAGAGACATGGCCAAGGTAAGAAAGGCTGAAAGACGACCACCACTGAACAAGACACACAAGCTGAAACGTCAAGACTGGGCCAAGAAATATCTCAAGACTGATTTTTCTAAGGTTTTATGGACTGATGAAATGAGAGTGAGTCTTGATGGGCCAGATGGATGGGCCCGTGGCTGGATTGGTAAAGGGCAGAGAGCTCCAGTCCGACTCAGACGCCAGCAAGGTGGAGGTGGAGTACTGGTTTGGGCTGGTATCATCAAAGATGAGCTTGTGGGGCCTTTTCGGGTTGAGGATGGAGTCAAGCTCAACTCCCAGTCCTACTGCCAGTTTCTGGAAGACACCTTCTTCAAGCAGTGGTACAGGAAGAAGTCTGCATCCTTCAAGAAAAACATGATTTTCATGCAGGACAATGCTCCATCACACGCGTCCAAGTACTCCACAGCGTGGCTGGCAAGAAAGGGTATAAAAGAAGGAAATCTAATGACATGGCCTCCTTGTTCACCTGATCTGAACCCCATTGAGAACCTGTGGTCCATCATCAAATGTGAGATTTACAAGGAGGGAAAACAGTACACCTCTCTGAACAGTGTCTGGGAGGCTGTGGTTGCTGCTGCACGCAATGTTGATGGTGAACAGATCAAAACACTGACAGAATCCATGGATGGCAGGCTTTTGAGTGTCCTTGCAAAGAAAGGTGGCTATATTGGTCACTGATTTGTTTTTGTTATGTTTTTGAATGTCAGAAATGTATATTTGTGAATGTTGAGATGTTATATTGGTTTCACTGGTAAAAATAAATAATTGAAATGGGTATATATTTGTTTTTTGTTAAGTTGCCTAATAATTATGCACAGTAATAGTCACCTGCACACACAGATATCCCCCTAAAATAGCTATAACTAAAAACAAACTAAAAACTACTTCCAAAAATATTCAGCTTTGATATTAATGAGTTTTTTGGGTTCATTGAGAACATGGTTGTTGTTCAATAATAAAATTAATCCTCAAAAATACAACTTGCCTAATAATTCTGCACTCCCTGTAGGTTCTCCTGCTTGAGTAGGGGGCTGGACTAGAAGACCTCCAAGGTCCCTTCCAGCTCCTATCCTATCCTATCCTATCCTATCCTATCCTATCCTATCCTATCCTATCCTATTCTTACTCAATGCACAAAATTTTATTCTAAGAGGTTTCATAAAATGTTCAGATAAATCTGCTGCTATGAAATAATCAAAAGTTTATTTGTTTCAAGGTTTATAGGGACGCTCAAGCTCATGCAAGATATGTCAGGGAGGGGAAATTATTCCAGACATCATAGGCAACCACAGAAAAGGTCCGAGTTCCCATAAGATGACAAGAGTTAAATAAAAGAAACTTACAGAAACTAACCCTAACCCTAACCCTGTGGGAGCAAGTGGAGCAGGTAGTCAGTCTTGGGAGAAGGTGGTCCCTCAAGTAACCTAGTACTATGTATTGTAGGATTTTAAATACAATCATCAGCAACTTGAACTACAATTGGAAGTCTATCAGCTTGCAGAGCAGCGGTGTTACATGGGCACAATGAAGATATACTGACAGATATCCATGCTGGCTGCATTCTGAACCAATGGAAACTTCCAGATGATTTTCAAGGCAGCCCCCTGTACAAGTGTGTGTAACAGTCCAATTGGGAGGTGACCGAGGATACGTAACTAAGAGCAGGACCTCCCAGCCTGGGAATAGGCATAAAAAGTCTCCTGGCCACAACTGCCCCCAGCTCTTTGAGCAGGAGCACCTCTTTGAAAGAGGGCACACCACACTTCTTTCAGAAGTAAGACTAACTACAGGATCACAAGGTAGTGGACTGTGCATGACAAGGGATATAACTGTGCCCAAGTCCAAATCACACAGCCAGTGCCCCAAAACAAAAGTCAGGTCTATCATGTGCCCCCCCCAACCCCGCTCCCTCACATCAGACCTGCAACAAAGTGTCAGGTTCATGGTTGTCATGGTGGCTATGAACTTCCATGCAGTCTTTGGGTCTGCCCCCCTAAGATAGCAGATTGAAGTTCCTCTAGAATCATAAATCTTGGTGCCTCTGGCAACCTTCAGAATCCTGATAAGACAATAGCACATACACGACGTTTCGGCTAGTGCCGCCTGCAAAATCCCACTGGGCGTATTTCCAAGAGAGGCATTTCCTCCTCCTTGCTCGGCGGGCTCTCAGTAATATATGCCAGGTTTGCCTTCTCATATATTAGGGGTGTCAAACTGCTGGCCCAGAGGCCGGATGCATCATAGCGAAACCGCGCCCACCCCATGGCCAGCAATGGCAAAAAAAGTCTCAACACGTTGCGACACGTCACATGACGTTGCGAGTCTGACACCCCTGTCATACAGGATCAAATCCCATATTAGGTGGAACTTATTAAGAGGCTGACCATGAGCAACACTAAACGTTAAATTATTATCTTTAATAACCCAGAGACTCTGGATAAAACACTGAAATATCATTTGGTAATGCTGCTGTCTTGTAAAATAAATGTTTGGCTTGATCTCAAATTATGTAGCGACAACAAAAATCAACGTGTTTGGTGGAACATATTCGATTTTCACATTTTCCTTCTGTACTGACCTGTCTCTTTTTGGAAGTTCTGCCTGGGCACAAATTCTGGGCAGTTGATTAGCTGAGAGAAGTCTGTTTGTGCATAGTCTGTCATGGGAGGGCCAGGCAAAGGCCACTTCTCTGGTTCTTCTTTTCTCCTGATTTTCTGGTCTATAATCTCCACCACTTTGCTGTCTTTTAATGCCTGGAAAACAAACCCTCATTTTCAGCATTAATATATCAAAACAAGTCCAGGAGGGGTACTTCCAAAAACGGTATCCTACAGATACCTATTATCTGATAGTGAAATGAAAGTTTTAAAGACATGTAAAAGAATATTGAACACTAAAAAATTTAAAAATAACCTGATATATTGCAGTCATTTAGGAGTCAGGAAGTATATTAAATTATTTTTAAATGAAGAAATTATATTTCACCATGTCATACTAACGTAGCTGAAATTGAGGAAATCATTGCTTTTTTTTCCTCTAAACAGTTTTGGCATTTCCTGTCCTCCTTAAGTATTCTTAAATGTTCTCCTCCTCGTTCCAATGGCCAATATCTTAATACATATATCCTGAGAGATGTTAAGGTGTGGCTACCTTGAATCTTTTACCAAGCACAGCTTGGGACTGTGCAGTCTCTCAATCCAGGCATTTTTCTGAGAAAGCTCTGTGTTATTAAAATCCTCCCTCGATGCTCCTGCAGGTGCCCAATTCATCACAATGGAAGAGATTTTTAGTGCAAGTTTGAATGAGATAGTATGGTATAACCGAAAGTGAAATGACAACACACTCCAATACATATCATGTTTCTCCAAAAATAAGCTCTACCTTCAAAATAAGCCCTAGTTTTAGAGCGAGGCTCACTGGTAAAAATCACGCCAGGGCGGGGGTGTGGAGCTGCCCCACGCACCCCGCACCTGCTTACCTTAGGACCACTGCAGCCAGGCCCCCCAGGCCCCGACACCTGTCGCGTCGCTGCCAGCGTTCTAATGCAGCCTCTAGCTGTGAGCGGCAGCATCCCGCAATGAGACACCCAGCATTCGGCTGTGAGCGGCGGCACCAGCACAATGCGCCACACGGCATCCAGCCACAAGCAGCCACAGAAGAACTCGGGCAGCAGCATGACAGGTGTCGGGACATGGGAGACCTGGCTGCGGCAGTCCTAAGGTAAGCGGGTAAGACATCCCCAAAAAGTAAAGCCTGTTGCCTCTTTTGGAGGCAAAAAAAAAAATAACACCGGGTCTTATTTCCAGGAAATACGGTAGGTAGCCAGGTGAACAGATTATCCCTTACCTTAATGATAAGGCCAACATCTGTGGTCAGGGCCTGTACCCGATGGAAACTAGCAATGAGAGTGATGGGAAGGAAGCCTTCAGTGTCCATTTTCCGCCTCAAGAAAAAGTCTCTTTCCAAGTTGTCAACACTGAAGTAGTATTCTCTGAAAACAATAAGTAATGGAAACTGAAATAGTTATTTGTGTCACATGCCAAATTACACTAGTATCAGTTCAGAAAAGTTTCTCTCAAGCATAATAATAACTATTACTCTATCATATCCATTGTTTTTGAAACTGGTCCCAATCTAAGACAAGTCTTACATTTAAATATATTATTTTTCCTTCTATATTCTCAAGTGGCTGTTGGGCATAACCTTGTCTTCTGCTGCCACCACCACTTTTAAGCAGCAGTATTTTGAATGTTTTCAGTTGCCTACTCCTAAACAATTTGATAAGTAGGACTTATTATTATTATTATAGGCTGTGCTGCTGCTGCAATCATTTGCCATTTTACTTGTTTTGGAAAGGGCAGCACAGTATATCTAGGAACAAAGAAATAAATAAGAGACTATTTAGCAGTTTCTTAATGGATAAAATCAGTTTTCTGTCAAAGAAATAAAATGCTTTGTCAGATATCTGACATGGTTTTTGAAATACTGAAAAACTACTCCTAGAATCAAAACTAGTACATACATCTGTCGTTTGATGTAGTCTTTGAGCAATTCTTGGTCAACACTGTACAGTTCAGTGCTACTGATGTTGTCAAAGTAGTAAGTGATATTACTAGTATATTTCTGTGCACGTGTGCCATCAGAAGCATCAAATTTCCGATACCCATAATGATAATCAAAGTGAGCTGTACAAGGAAAAAGAGAAAAAATTCTTTTTAAAACCTTTTCTTTTCAAAACAAAATCTCTATTGCAGTGGTCAAACACAATCAAAATGAAATATAATAGCCAAGCAGGGGGCTACTGTTTGATACCATAGCCACTGACCTGTCTTGATCTACATGGTTCTATATTTTCTCCACATTCATTTCTTCATTGAAACTAAAATGTTGGAAAAGGTTACCCTGAGGTTGGAATAAGGTGTCACCAATATGATATTCTGCTGATAGCTTCACATAACTCCCAAGAATATGGTACGTACTCATAATGTTACCAGATGTGAAGCAGGAGGCTGAATTGACAATGAAAAATGACAAATGTGCTGCTAATTAGTAGAAAGTTAAGACACAAGATTTGAGATTCAGCCTATTCCAGAATAAAGAGGATTCCCCTAAACATCTGAAAAAATCTGATGTATTCTTTGGGAATGCCCGCACTCCCAAATTCAATAATGCAATAATAAGCAAATCTGCACATTTATGTTCAGTGTGCCAGCTATGACTGCTTCTGTATCTGCTAACAGTCCCCGATGTCTTGGTCAAATGTCAATGCACTCAATCTGTGGAAATTCTTGAAAAGTACCGGGGGATGCCAAGTGATACAAAACATGGCAGATAAGCTGTGAACCAGTGCCACATCACACCCAAACAAAGCTATCTTATCTAGTTCACAATTTTTCCAACGTCATGGATCAAAAAATTGTTATCTGAGGATCAAAGGTTTTCTATCTGCAGAAGAACCTCTCTTTATTACAATTCTCAATTCTCAAGTCCTTTTACAGTATGGCTTTTTTATGCCACCCTTGAAGTACACCTTACCTTTAATTATTAATCATTTGCAAATAAAACTGAAAGACTCTTGAAGCACTTTAAAGACTGAAACACTTAAGATGCTATAAGAAACTTCTTCTCCCCACCCCCCCACAGGAAAGTTTATTTTAGAACTGCCTATCTTGATTTTTCAAAAGGGTATGCCAGAATCAATCATTTTAACCTTTGTTTGTGTAATTAATAGATACTGATGTTAATGACCAGCCCAGTTACCTCGTGAGCTTCTAGATAGGACAGTAGAATTGAACCTGGGTCTCCCCAACCCTACTCTAATGCTTAATCACCACAGCATATCAATTATTTAATTTTTAGTTACACTTTGTGTAATTATGTTTTTACTGTATAGTAATATTTGTATATTATTTTTACTTCTATTATTCTTTGGTTAAAAAGGAACTTAAAATTCAATGAAAACAAGACATTCGTTTTGGAAAAGATTTTAAATTCTTTCACCTTGATTCCAACTATAGTCATTCATAGTTTAGCACAAACAAATCACCTATCCTCAATTACTGACATTCAAAGTGGAAATAAAATGTTGCTTGACAATTCTTTATCTGCAGCATCACCAATATTCTATAAATGGGAAAGTGGTCATGAATATATTATACGTACAGCGAGTACCTCCTCTTCCTCTCCCTCTCCCTCGTCCCCGGCCACGTCCTCTGCCCCTGAAAGCACCACGAACAGTTGCCCCATCACTTTTAACACTAGAAGTTTCATCATGGTCAGGCCAATTCCGCTCATGCTTGTTATCTAAATGCCATCCTGCAACAAAATAAATAGAGAAAACATGACTGAGATTAAAACACTAAAATGACTGTGAACTGGCATGTTCAGGCATCTTTAAACAATCAAGTAGGTTAAAAGAATCAATCTACGTCTATCATTACATACAGATGAAGGAGGCTTAGCTAGACCAGGGCTTTTCAACCAGTGGTACGGGTACCACCTGTGGTACATTGGCACCTGGCAGGTGGTACACGACCATCCTAGAAAAGTGGTAGCGGGGGAGGGGAATGAGCTGAACCGGTGGCAGCACCGCACAAGCCTGAGCGAGAGATGGCTGGAGCTGCAGGACTGTCAGGGCTCAGCGGAAGCACCAGGATCAGCGCTTCTTCGGGGCTGACAGGACTCAGTGGAAGCGCCAGGATCAGCGCCAGACTCCAGCTGGAGCTCGGCGCTGATCCTGGTGCTTCTGCTGAGTCCAGAAGAAGCACCGATCAGCTGGAATGTTGCAGCATCTCCAGGGTCTTGTGATTTACATTCAGATGCTTGGCAACTGATTTATATTTATGACGGTCACAGTGTCCCAGGGTCATGTGAAATGACCAAAACCTGCTGCAACCCCCCAGCAGATGGGGGGGAATAAAAACCAAACTCCCCCCTCACCCCACCCCCGTTGACAATCCTCAACAGAAATGCTCACAACAATGAAAACCTCGGACAGGAGGAAGAGCACTGCCAGCAGGTGTCTTGCTCGGCTGTGGCTTGGGTGGCACTTTTTTCAGTGCCGTTGTAACTTCAAACAGTCACCAAGCGAACTGTTGTAAGTCGAGGACTACCTGTACTTCATCACTTTTTTCCTTTTTTTTTTTTTTTTTGGTCATCAAGTTTTTGAAACCTTGCTAGGCGATTGGTGGTACTCGGATGTTACCATATCCTGAAAGTGGTACAATGGGTGAAAAGGTTGAAAAGCCCTGAGCTAGACATAGCAATGCTATTTGAAGGGGGCTAAACTAGACACAGCAACATTGAAAACCCGAAATTTCTTACTTATTATTCTCATTGCTAGCCACAAAACAGAAACTTTGTCATATAAAAAGGAATATGCTAATTAGCTAGCTTTTAATCCAGGGGTCTTCAAACTTGGGCCTTTTACGACTTGTGAACTTCAACTTCAGCCACGCTGCCTGAGGAATTCTGGGAGTTGAAGTCCACAAGTCATAAAAGGACCATGTTTGAAGACCCGTTTTAGACTATACTATAAACCATGTATCAGTTTAAAATAATATGGGTGCAGGGGTATGCCAAATGGGGAAAAAATGTCCTCAAAGTCAGAACAAAATTAAAAGTGTCTTGATGTTCTGTATTCCAAAAGACTAAAAAGCCAAAAATTTCAATTGGTTTGCAATAGGGAACAGGTTTACAAAAAACATGGAAGTAGGAATCCATGTTCAAAAGGATGATTTAAAAAAAATTAACCCATAGTTAAAACATGTGTATAATGCCCATAGCAAATCATGGAATCAGCAATTAAACAAAACTTTTGTGGCTTGGTCTTCATGAAAATATCCACTGAACTGAGTTGAACAACCAACTAACAGATCAACAACTGATTTTCCCTATAAACTCCTCATTACCAGGAAAAACAAGCATAAAAATTCAAGCAGCTACCTATTAGCTTAAGGCTTCTGTTTAATGGATAAGCAAAATGTATGATTGCATTAGGCAATATGCCTATAAGGCTCAACGAAGAAACCAATACATTTTGATTTACAATCTGAAATCTTAAAATACAAGGACAGGGATATTGCTATTACTTCTCTCCACAACACTTTAAAGCCAGCAATTAAGCTCACTTATCAGTCTTATAGGCTTTTGGATCAAAATTGACTCTAGCATACGCTTAATCAACTGTACCTCGAACCTATTTCCTTCCAACTAATTTCAGCCAATGGGACTAAAATAAAAACCCATACCTGCGACTTTACTGGCTATAGGTAATCTTTGCTTATCACCTAGAATTGGGACTAGCAATTCTGTCACTTAAGCCAAAACTCCTGATAGTGCCAATCTTACAATATCATTTCCATTTCTGTTGTTAAGTGAATCAACAGTGTCAGTAAATGAGAAATCATGTGACTTTGTTAGCCTTACACATCCATTTCTGTCATTAAGTGAATCATCACAGTAATAAATGAGACATCATGGGACTGCAATCACATTCTCTATTAATTCTGCTTGTTCATAGCTGGTTGTGAAGTTTGCAAATGGTGATCACAGCCTGTGGGATGCTGTGATGGCTGTAAATATGAGACCTGGCTTTTCTACCCATTGTAACTTTGAATGGTCACTAAAAAGGCAGTTGGTAAGCAAGGACTATCTGTAATGACTTTACCAGGTAACCAATACTGAAGAGAAAACTTATTTTTGTCAGAATACTCAAACTTGCCTATTTCAAAATAGAAATGTTTTGCTCATTTGTGTACAGGGAAGGTAAAAGGATGTTATAATATAAACAATACAAAACACAACTCTCTCTCTCTCTCTCTCTGTGTGTGTGTGTGTGTGTGTGTGTGTGTGTGTGTTAATTTTACTGCTTTCAAAGATACTCAACTCATACCTTTTGATTCACTTCGATTGTTGGAAGGATGCCGATGCTGCTCATTCTGTCTGTTGTTACGAGAGGCGGTTTTATCCCTTGGCACTTCAGACTTCATATCTATTTGCAGGGGTACCCATTTGTGTCTGCTGCCTACAATACAGAAATTACTGCCTAGGACGATTCTTCAAAGGAATGTATTGGTCTACACCAAAGCAACATAATTCTAAACAACCTGCGACACCATCAAAATATTTCAGACTCCCAGAACAGCAATGAATAACATGAGATAAGGAGATAAGAATGCTGGCCTAGAAATAACACAGTCTGTTACTCCTGTTCTACTTTGTGAGTCCTAAAGACAGTGCCTGCTGAGGAATATAACCAGAAAATTGTTCAAGCTTCAGTTCATAAATTCATGTCTTTTCTGAGGGCAGAGATTTACTTTTGTCCTGTACCTTTGCTTACATTGAGAAAAAATAATAAATGTTTGCTATAGTACACTGATATTGACTAAGCTACAAGATAATGGATCAGCATGGGGGGAGGAAATGGCAGTTATATATTTCTAATAGACTGTAATTTGAACATTCTCTGATAAGATTTTAAATTATATTGTTTCAAGATAATAGAAAACTGTTTCTCTGAACTACAGGGGGTCCTCAATTAATAACCCACTTATTCAGTCACTGGCTGAACTTACAATAGCACTGAATGAATGGTGCTTGAGACTGGTCCTCAAAGTTCCAGCCCAGGAGTCTTCTACTTGGCCCTTTTATGACTTGTGGACTTCAATGTGCCTGGCTGAGAAATTCTGGCAGTTGAAGTCCACAAGTCATAAAAGGGCCAAGTTTGAAGATCCCTGTTCCAGCCACTGCAGCATCCCTGTGGTCATATGATTGTCATCTGGGCACTTAGTCTGTTGCAAATGTTGCAGCATCCCACTTCAAGGAAATAGACACTTCTGTGATTTCTAGGTAACATCTGATATGCAAGTGTATTTATTTTTTTCTCCAGAATGTGAAGAAGCTCTACTTGCTTCAGTATGAGGATTACTTCCTCTGACGTTTACAAAAAGCATTTTTTCTTGTTGAATCTTGGATTGATCATTCTCGTCACGTTTTCTTTTCTGTTCTATAGTCACAGATTCAAACCCTTTTTCAGCTCTGAATTTTTATGAATGACCATAAGCCAGTTATTTTTCTTCAGCTTAATATACTTCAGAAGGCTGTTGTAAAGATCTTAGTTAATGATGTATTATTAGCAACCACAGCTTTATTTCTGATTTAAGAAACTTATATTCCCCCCCCCCAAAGACAAACACTTGGGGAGAAAGACTCCTCGTTATTAAAATAAACATTTCCCCCAATGTTACTGTCCACACAGTCAATGAACTATAACTTGTGGACTTCAACTCCCAGAATTCCTCAGCCAGCATCACTGGCTGAGGAATTCTAGGATTTGAAGTCCGTAAGTTATAAAAGGGCCAAGTTTGAAGACTCCTCAACTATATTGTCATTAATTCCTAATTCACTGGCACTGCAGTCCTCTTTATCAATACAGAGCCCTGCCAACAGCAATGCTGATAGAAAGTCCAAAGTTGCTATACTAGCACACCTGCTAAGACCCCTGGACAGCCTTTTCTCACCCTTTTTCTTCTGAGCTGATTTCTGGTTGTCATCATCTCCATTCTTCTCTTCTCCCGATTCATCGGATCGAGTTTTCATGTTCTCTTTACCATCACTTCCTTCCCCTTTTTCCTGCTCCCTCATGCTTTTCTTAATGTGAAGTTTCCGTAGAGATTGGGACTTTTGTGACAGCTGCTGAAAATGATAAGATTTGAGATGGAGGAAAAGATAATTGCAAACAAGGTAGCAGCAATCCTACTTGGATCCTCACCTCGCGATATTGATTGATATTGATGTATGCTTTGGGGAAGCCATTAATACCGGTTACCTTCAACAGTGTCATACAGCTTGGCTTGCAGTCAAGTACACTACGGCAGTTATAAAGCAATAGTTTGTTCCCAAAAATGAATATTTTTTTTTGAAAAGAGACGATTTGCAAATCAGAGGGGAATGTGCCTACTTGAAACACATGCATTGCAAAAGCAAAGCTTTCCCCATAGTTTCTGAATCGTTTTGAAACCTATTAACAGTCACATTTCGCGAATGAAAACAGGGGCAGGAGACGAAGACAAAGAAAGGCATTTTACAAAGTTGTAAAGCTGACACTCCGCTGCCAAAACAGAGGGAAGTCCAAAGCAGAAATATGCTTGAAGCATTTTTGCATTCATGTTCTGGGTATTTGTCGCATCCACACTGAAGAGAGAATAAGCTAAGAGCATATTGCCAGTTTAAGACAGTTTCTTAAGCACTGTTGTATTATTACCACTATTTTGACAGCAGTCTTACCATTGCCACATCCTAAGTACATCATCTTCTCTTCACTTTGGCTAGGTTTTAGAATGAGTTCCAGGCTTCTGTCCCAGAATAGCATTGCTGAGCTAGGGATGATGGTGGGCAGGGAAACCCTAAAAGGAAATCCTCTGCCTGGGACCTGTAATGAGCTATTCCTGGCCTTCTCCTTAGCACAGAGTTAGCACCCCCCCAAAAGTGTTGCTCAGACTAAGTTCTGTAATGGGGGAAAAATAGTGTCTATATTGAAAGTATGAAAAGAGATTCCTGCAGTTTCTGTTCATTCTCTCCTCCCTCCACACACCCATGCCCAGGTAAACTCTGTCTATATTTAAATGGATATTTTTTTTGAAATTATCTAATTATGCTACTTTTGATATAACAATGATGCATACATGACGATCAGCAAGAATCTAAATCAGTAAAATGTGGAATGTAGATATTTTGTTCCTCTCTTCCGTCAAAACATATATATATGCACTCAAACATGTACAGTTTTCTAAACCCCAACTTTCTGCAAATTGATTTTAATAAGAATAAAAGGGGTTTTTTTAAAGTTCAGCTGGTATCTGCCTTTTGTGACAAAATATTTGGAAATTCTCTAAAAGAACATTGAAGGCTTTTATATCCTAAGGAAGTTCTATATAGGAAATATGCAAATGAAAGGTTGGAATATGATCCAATTATATCCACATTATATGAACAAAAGAACATGTTGGATTAAAAAAGTTATTCAAGCAGTGAGGACCCCTAGTGGTGGTTTCTTTTTTGGAAATATGAGTGACAAGCACTTAGATATAAACAAGAAAAATAGACTTAGCACAGGTATCACAAATAGTTTACAATAAAAAACAGGAAAATCAAAGTAAAAAGTGTTATTTATTTTAAAGAAAAAAAGAAGGGGAGAAGAAATAAAAAAGTGTTGAAATAAGAATGGTACACAGGATGATAGGCCTTTTCATTTCATCTTAACGTCTATGTTGTGTGAGCTTTTTTTTTTTTTACTTAGCGACTGTAGAAGCCTCTTAGCCTTCCAGAAAGCCATAAAGATATTGCGCTTCATCCAAGAGTCAACCCAGAAAGGAGTTCAGCACCTGTGTGGTGCTATGAGATTGTTATGGCGCCTGATTAGAGTATGATGTTTTTAATTTGGGTATGTGTGAACAGAGGGGTTTACGTTATTATAGGGATTTGATATTAACTGCCCACGGTTGCAATATAAACCTCTTAAATACATAAATACATACATACATACATGCAGATATGGTATGTGTATATGTGTGTATATATGTATTTGCATATTCTTCTATCTGCTGTTGTGATTCCTCGCCAGCCAGCAGATCCGGCAGCTGGGTCTGAGGAATCAGATGAGGAAGAGGGGCCTGAAGTGACATTAGAGTCAGAGGAAGGCACTGAGGAGCTCCAAGACTTACAGTCGGATGGTGAGCCTGGCCCTTCTACTCGCGCTCAGGCTCAGACACAGCTGTGCTGGGAGCCTGAGTTGGACAGTGATGAAGAACAGTTGGGACAAATCCAGGATGCACGAAAGCGCAGGCAAGAGAAGCGAGTAGGACAGAGGAATGCAATGGGGCGACTCCAAAGGCAAAGGAGAAGGCATTAGGAAGCCACGCCTTGGCTGAATTATAAAAAGGAAGGTGTGGGAGGTGCTGGTTGCTGAAGGCAACCATTCATGTTGAGGATCGAGTTTCTGTGGACTGTGTTTATTTGCCTCGGACATTGATTCAGGTCTGTGTGAATAAAAGGGGTTGGTTTTTTCTTGCGGTTCCTGCCTGTTTCTTGGAAGAGGGGTTTCTCCTTGAGCATAACAAGAACTCACATAGGCTGGGACAGAACATCTGCATGTCTCTATCAACACTTATATTATAATTTACCCATATATATATACCTAATAGCAAAAGCCCCAAGAAGAATAGCCAGTTTTGAGCATCTTCTTTCCTAGAAGGAAGTCGGATACAAGCTATACTAAAGAATATGATGTAGGAACAGCAGAAGCAGTCAATTCAACTACTTGAAGATTTTATTATTGTATTTTTTTGGAATATTTGCTGTTTTGAAGAGTTGTTTGATAGCCAAATTTGTTGTTGTTGTTCGTTACGAACTCGTGTCCGACTCATCACGACCCCAAGGACAATGTTCCTCCAAGCTCTACCATCTTCTGGAATCCATTTAAGCTCACGCCTACTACTTCAGTGACTCCATCCAGCCACCTCATTCTCTGTCATCCCCTTCTTCTCTTGCCCTCAACCTTTCCCAGCATTAGGCTCTTCTCCAGTGAGTCCTTCCTTCTCATTAGGTGGCCAAAGTATTTGAGTTTCAACTTCAGGATCTGGCCTTCTAAAGAGCAGTCAGGGTTGATCTACTCTAGGACTGACCGGTTTGATCGCCTTGCCGTCCTAGGGACTCACAGAAGTCTTATCCAGCACCATAGTTCAAAAGCCTCAATTCTTTGGCACTCAGCCTTTCTTATGGTCCAACTTTCACAGCCATATATTGCAACTGGAAAGACCATAGCCTTGACTATACGCACTTTTGTTGGCAGGGTGATGTCTCTGCTTTTTAGTGTGCTGTCTAGATTTGCCATGGCTTTCCTCCCCAGGAGCAAGCGTCTTTTAATTTCTTGGCTGCAGTCCCCATCTGCAGTGATCTTGGAGCCCAAGAAAATAAAATCTGTCACTACCTCCATTTCTTCCCCATCTATTTGCCAGGAATTGAGAGGGCCGGATGCCATAATCTTGGGTTTCTTAATGTTATGTTTCAAGCCAACTTTTGCACTCTCCTTCTTTACCAGTAACAAGAGGCTTTTTAGTTCCTCTTCGCTTTCTGCCATTAGAGTGGTAACATCTGCATATCTTAGGTTGTTGATATTTCTCCCGGCAATCTTAATTCCAACTTTTGATTCATCTAGCCCTGCCTTTCTCATGATGTGCTCTGCATATGTTAAACAAGCAGGGCGACAGTATACAGCCCTTGCCGGACTCCTTTCCCAATTTTGAACCAATCAGTGGTTCCATGTCCACTTCTCACTGTTGCTTCTTGACCCGCATATAGGTTTCTCAAGAGACAAATAAGATGGTCTGGTACTCCCATCTCTTTAAGAACTTGCCACAATTTGTGGTGATTCACACAATTAAATGCTTTAGCATAGTCAATGAAGCAGAAGTTTTTTTGGAACTCCCTAATTTCCCCATGATCCGGCGTATGTTGGCAATTTGATCTCTAGTTCCTCTGCCTCTTCAAAATCCTGCCTGTACTTCTGGTAGTTCTTGATCCACATACTGCTAGAGTCTAGCTTGTAGGATTTTAAGCATAACTTTACTAGCATGTGAAATGAGTGCAATGGTGCGATAGTTTGAACATTCTTTGGTACTGCCTTTCTTTGGAATTGGAATGTAAACTGATCTTTTCCAATCCTGTGGCCATTGTTGAGTTTTCCAAATTTGCTGGCAAATTGAGTGTAGCACTTTTTACTGCATCGTCTTTTAACATTTTGAATAGCTCAGCTGGAATACTGTCACCTCCAGTGCTTTGTTGTTGCTCAGCTTTCCTAAGGCCCACTTCACTTCACATTTTAGGATGTCTGGCTCGATGTCAGTGACCACCTCATCATGGTTATCAGGGACGTTAAGCTCATTCTTGTATAGTTCTTCTGTGTAATTTTGCCACCTCTTAATCTCTTCTGCCTCTGTTAGGTCCTTGCCATTTTGGTCCTTTATCATGCCCATTTTTGCAAGAAACGTTCCCTTCATCTCACCAATGTTCTTGAAGAGATCTCTGGTCCTCCCTATTCTATTGTTTTCTTCTATTTCTTTGCACTGTTCATTTAAGAAGGCATTCTTATCTCTTCTAGCTATTCTCTGGAATTCTGCATTCAATTGGGTGTATCTTTCGTTTTCTCCCTTGCCTTTCACTTCCCTCCTTTCCTCAGCTATTTGCAAAGCTTCCTCAGACAGCCATTTTGCTTTCTTGCATTTCTTTTTCTTTGGGATGGTTTTAGTTGCTACCTGTTGTACAACGTTGCGAACCTCCATCCATAGTTCTTCAGGCACTCTGTCTATCAGATCTAATTCCTTAAATCTATTTGTCACCTCTACTGTATATTCGTCAGGAATATAATTTAGTTCATACCTGAGTGGCCTAGTGCTTTTCCCTACTTTCTTCAGTTTAAGCCTAAATTTTGCAACGAGAAGCTCATGGTCTGAGCCACAGTCAGCTCCTGGTATTGTTTTTACTGACTGTATAGAGCTTCTCCATCTTTGGCTGCAGAGCACACAGTCAATCTGATTTCTGTGTTGACTGTCTGGTGATGTCCATGTGTAGAGCCATCTCTTGGGTTGTTGGAAAAGAGTGTTTGCTATGACCTGTTATTCCAGTTATCTTTTGGCTTCCTACTTTAGCATTCCAATCCCCCATGATGATAAGGACATCATTTTTTGGTGTTAGTTCTATAAGGTGCTGTAGGGCTTCATAGAACCGGTCAATTTCATCCTCTTCAGCACTGGTGGTTGGGGCATAGACTTGAACTACTGTGATACTGAATGGTTTGCCTTGGATTCAAACTGAGATCATTCTGTCATTTTGGGGATTGTATCACAGTGTTGCTTTTCCTACTCTTTTATTGACTATGAAGGCTACTCCATTTCTTCTGAGGGACTCCTGTCCTCAGTAGTATACCTGATGGTCATTTGAATTAAATTCACCCATTCCTGTCCATTTTAGTTCGCTGATTCCTAAGATGTCGATGTTCAGCCTTGTCATCTCTTGTTTGACCATGTCCAGCTTTCCTTGATTCATGGATCTTACATTCCAGGTTCCTATGGAGTAAAAATCTTTACAGCATCGGACTTTCCTTTCACCACCAGACACATCCACAGCTGAGCGTCCTTTCGGCTTTGGCCCAGTCGCTTCATTCTTTCTGGCGCTACTAATACTAGCCCTCTGCTCTTCCCCAGTAGCATATTGGACGCCTTCCGACCTGAGGGGCTCTTCTTCCAGCATCACATCTTTTTGCCTTTTGGTACTGTCCATGGGGCTTTCATGGCAAAGATACTGGAGTGAGTTGCCATTTCCTTCTCCAGTGGATCACATTTTGTCAGAACTCTCTGCTATGACCTGTCCGTCTTGGGTGGCCCTGCACGGCATAGCTCATAGCTTCATTGAATTACGCAAGCCCCTTCGCCACGACAAGGCAGTAATCCATGAAGGGGGATAGCCAAATTAAGTATCTGCAATAGTAGATGTTACAATAATAACAGAAAACAACAAAAAATCCACACATCCAATATAATAGAAAGTAATAGAGTAATATCTTCCTTCTAAAACATACTCAGATTTAATCAAGTAGCATCAACCAATAAACACAAAAATATGAAAATGAAATAGGACTTTGCTAATATTATTATAACAAGCCGGTCAATGGATAAGGAACACTCCTGCCAAACAACAGAATTTACTGAGAATATTCTTCATTCAGCAACTCCATCAATTCACAAATAGGCCAAACAGATATGATATCCCCCCCCCGAGTCAGAATATATTCTTACCTGTATACTCTTGTGAGCTATTTCTCCTGGCGTTGGCCAATTTGTGGCATCCCCAAAGTCACCAACCTGATACAGCAAACAGAGAATACAGAATCAAGTTACCATATATACTTGAGTATAAGCCGACTCGAGTATAAGCCGAGACCCCCAATTTCACCCCCAAAAACTGGAAAAAGTTGGTGACTCGAGTATAAGCCGATCCGCCGTTCTGCAAGCCTCCGCCGCCGGCGGAGGCTGGATCCGCGCTCTGCAAGCCTCTGCCACCAGCAGAGGCTCGATCCGCCATTTTGCAAGCCTGAATACACAGGAATACCCTGTGTGGCCGCAGCTCTCGGGGAAGCCCTGGCTGTCCGCTTCCTCGCTCCACGCTGCCATTCGGGGCCCGCGCGTTCCCCGGGCAAATCGCAGCGCCCAGCAGGCGAGGAAACACGCCCGCTCCAGTCGCCCCCCCTTCCCTCAGGAGACGCGAAGCAAGTGACCGCCCGGAGCTTACCGAGGACTTGCACGCGGCCGAGGCTTCGGTGCTTCCAGGATCACGCGCACCTCTCCCAAGCCGCCGCCGTCTGGAGACCTGCCGAAGTTTGGGGAGGTTTGGGGAGGTGCGCGCGCACCTCCCCAAACCTCCCCAAACGTCGGCAGGTCTCCGGAACTCTGCGCCCTGCCTGCCTGCTTCTTTCCACAGCGGAAAGAAGCAGACCTCCGCGCCCTGCCTGCCTGCTTCTTTCCGCAGCGGAAAGAAGCAGACCTCCGCGCCCTGCCTGCCTGCTTCTTTCCGCTGCGGAAAGAAGCAGACCTCCGCGCCCTGCCTGCCTGCTTCTTTCCGCAGCGGAAAGAAGCAGACCTCCGCGCCCTGCCTGCCTGCTTCTTTCCGCAGCGGAAAGAAGCAGACCTCCGCGCCCTGCCTGCCTGCTTCTTTCCGCAGCGGAAAGAAGCAGACCTCCGCGCCCTGCCTGCCTGCTTCTTTCCGCTGCGGAAAGAAGCAGACCTCCGCGCCCTGCCTGCCTGCTTCTTTCCGCAGCGGAAAGAAGCAGACCTCCGCGCCCTGCCTGCCTGCTTCTTTCCGCTGCGGAAAGAAGCAGACCTCCGCGCCCTGCCTGCCTGCTTCTTTCCGCTGCGGAAAGAAGCAGACCTCCGCGCCCTGCCTGCCTGCTTCTTTCCGCAGCGGAAAGAAGCAGGCAGGCAGGGCACGGAGGTCCGGAGACCTGCCGACGTTTGGGGAGGTTTGGGGAGGTGCGCGCGCACCTCCCCAAACCTCCCCAAACTTCGGCAGGTCTGCGGACGGCAGTGGCTTGGGAGATGTGCGCGCGATCCCGGAAGCACCAAAGCCTCGGCCGCGCACAAGTCCTCGGTAAGTTTTTTTGTTGACTGGAGTATAAGCCGAAGTGGAATTTTTCAGCCCAAAAAGTGGGCTGAAAAATTCGGCTTATACTCAAGTATATACGGTACTTTCTGTAAATTCATCTTTTGACCCTCTGTACAAGTCCAGATTTAACTACCTACTATTTCTATTCCTTCTAGTGGCAGTTCAGATACATATCATAACAGAACATTCCAACCAGGTAGACACCATTGTGGTATATGTGCTTTATTTGGTATTCTGTGACACAGAATATCAGGGTTTTTAATTTTTAAATTATGAAAGATAATTTCCCATCCCTTCGCAAGACCCTAGCTCCTCCACAAATGTCTTTCCACTTCACGGCTGGTAGTAAGTCAAGCACATCGACCTTACTTTTACACTTCTGCTTCATGTACAGCTTATCTATTTTTCAACTTGAAAGTTACCTGAAATGTATGTAACTTCTCCTTCATTGGTTTCTAATTTTAATTTCCTTTTTTGTGAGATGTCACTCAGCCGATTATTTTGAAAAAGTGAGTGAAGCCAAAATTGGTTTCTCCTTTATGAACCTTATGGATGGCCTATGTTTCTATGTGTAGGGGTGTTTCTATTTTATTGCAGACTTTTTATTAAAAGTTTTTTTTATGTTATTGTAATGCTGCATTTTTATTTTTTTATTCTAGTATTTGTGCACAACTTACCGATGACTCCATGGGAAACATCATAAAATACATTCAATAAATTCAACAGTGCCATCTGGTGAGCATGATGAAATTTACACAATAGCAGTAGAGAATCTTCCAAGTTATTTTGAGTTACATTGAAAAACAAGAAAGGCTTAATTATTTTCCAGACATTAGGAAAAATCAGATGGCTTTTATGTAATTATAAATTATCTGACTAATCCTTAGTGACACAGATTCTGTGTCATTACTGCTTATACATAAGGAGAAGATCCCACTGTTCCTGTTCAGTACTCAAAACCAATGCAGCAGACCGCAAAACTGAGACCAGCTTCCTGAATATATAGAATAGTTTAAATTTGGTATGTTTTCCTGCCTGATTCATTTACTTTTCCCTCTCTGAATATTTCTTCCACGCACAGTAGGTGGGGAGGGTTTAATGGGAGCCACCAGTTTATTTACAAATACTTCATGACTTGCATCAGGAGGAAAAGAAAATTTTCAAAAATACAAAGAATTAAGTAGATCCTTAACATGACAGCATCACACACACACAAAAAAACCCACTGGAGAGAATGAACCTCGTCCTACAGAACACTGCAAGTTTCCAGTGCATCAGGAAATGAGAATGCAGGGAAAAATTGTGGTAAAGAATGCAAGGAGCACAACAATGGTAATCAAAGTGAAGTATTGGTGGGTAAGCAGTTTCTCATATCGGCAGAAAGTTTGCACCATTAATAATGCCTGTAATAAAGCTTCTGGATTACACAAATTCAAGTGAAAGAGCCAAGCTAGCATGTGTAACCAAACCCTGGTTGAGCATGGAGGTGGAATCCTCCCAACTCAGAAATTAGGCCTTGTGGGGTTCAAGTGTGACATCAGATTTGATCCCATGGTATGGATGGAAGAGTGGCTATCAGTATCAGGGAGAACCCTGTGGTTTCAGGGATGCTGCATCATCCGGATGAAAAACCCTACTTGTAAAATTGGGCCTGAAGGATCACCTGGGATTACTGCTTCCCTGATACAGCTACTTGATTCTGTGGCCAAGTTAGCAGTGGAATTTTCTAAATTCATAGACCTGGGACACTTCAACCTGGCTTCTCTAGGTATGAAATTGAACATGGCTCAGCATTCATGACCATCATGATGACAATAGGCCTGACCCACAGCTGTGATCATGAATCTATTTTTTTTTTTTTTTGTCGAGGGCAGAGGCGACGTGATACAATCTGATTATGGAGTAAATGTATATAATTCCTTGTCATAGTGAGATCATTTTCTGTATCGGGGTACTTCTGGGCTGTCTCCTAACTCAAACAAGTAGGATCCATTTCCTCAGTCCACTGCAGACAGGTTTCAGAGGAGGTCTGGGGTTTCCCTAACATTCCAGTACTTCAGATGACTGAGGTCTTAGAACTTGGAGCAACGTATTCATAACCTGGAACAAAACAATGGGCTTTGGATCAGATTGTACTGTGTGGCTGCTTTTAGATCCTAGATAGCCCTTTGGGTTTTGGAAATAAAACAAAAGAAACACCTACTGTTGGAGGAAGGTGAGTAAATCCGATTGAACATGGGTTTTATTATAGATTACCCAAGGGTGCTAATAGTGACAAAATGTAACTACTTATTCGCTTGCATCATATCTGCAAATTGCCAAACAGTGCCTCTGTTTAAGGTAAGTTAACCCCATCTTGGGGAGAGCGAGCCTGGATAAACACCTGCAAGACTGCTGTGAGGAAGTTTTAGGCATCTGTCAAATAAAACTGAATTTGAACTTGTTGGTTTCAAAGAAGTGCTCCTTGATCTCCCAGCAGCTTTCAACACTATCAATAAGCTGTTGGGTGAAATCATCCAACATCAAGGGGCCAGATACCATCTATATACTGATGAGACTCAACTATGCATCTCCACCCTAGCTCAACAAAGTGATGTATCGAAATGCTTTTTCAGTGTCTGGAGGTTGTAGGAGCCTGGATGAAAAGGAATAGTTACAAGTTGAACTCTGGTAAAACTGAATTAAGAACTTAACATCTTTAGCTCTGAACAGGGTAGTACCCCTTAACAGAGCTGGTCCTCCTATACTCTTGGGGGTCATCTTACTCTCTTTCAAGAAATAGGTAAGAGCTACGGCTAAGAGAACCTTTGCACAGATATATCTATGTGCCGACTACTCCTCTTAAATTAGGAGGCCCTATTTACTATCACTCATATCTTGATTGTTTCCATCTGGACTACTGCAATGCATGGGATTGCCTTTAAAGACCATTCCAAAACTGCAACTGGTCCAGAATTCCGAGTTACAGGTTTGAGTCAGTTTATGCAAATATCACCTCTCTTCTGTGAGCTGTGCTGGCTCTTAGTGGACTTGCAGATCTCTCTCTCTCTCTCCCTCTCCCTCTCTCTCTTCATTTAACGGGAGTGTGCTTTTTTTCTATCATGGTACCTGGCTTACGGAACAGCATATGCTGCAAAATTTGGATGGCCCTGACCTTGACGCCCTTTTGTGCAGTGTTAAAGAGCCAAATTTTTCCTTGAGCACTGGACTCATCTCAGTGTGATTATTACTTTTTTTAAGAGACTGGGTGGAAAGTACAAAATATTTTGTTTTATTTTTTTTTCAATTTATTTTTATTGATATTAATCACCTAGAGTTGCATTTTGATTGGGAGGCCATATAAATCTATATAATTAATAAATATATAGGAGGTAAGGCACTACGCCCTCTGTAAATTTTAATCACTGTTCTCTTCATCAGGTGAAAAAATAATAAAAATAATTCTTTAGAAGACTGGAAGTCAATGTGGCAAATATGGCCTCCTGACTAAAAACTGGATCTATAGTAGGTAGTATCTCTAAAGGGTGACTTCAGCATAAATACAGGTCCTGCTGTGCTGAAGAGGGAACTGATTTTACAGAATTAGTGATTAGAAGTGGAGAGGGCAGCTGAATGGGCACAGTCAAAGTAACGTTAAGTGCAGTTGTACAACTTTGGCTAAATATGGGAACACTGTGGAATACCAGATACAGTTGCTGGGAATTTTAGGGTTTATCAATCTAGTTCTAATGTCTCTCTGACACAAAAAGAAGACCTTTGTTCTTACAGGATTCCCTGCCTTTATTTTAATGCTGTATTATTTTATTTATATATCAAATTTAGAGACCGTCCATCTCACTCCCAGAGCGACTCTGATTATTTACCAGGTCCTTAAAAGAAACTATGTGCTATACTTATCATGAAGTAACTAGCAGAAAAGGATAGAATTTGAAGAAACTAACAAGTGTGTCAACTTTTCAGCATGTATTTAAAAAGAAACTAGTAGAATTAAGCAAATGAAAAGAATTTCATCACTCTTGGCTAACTGTGAAATGATGGAAAAAAAATCAACCATGAGAAAGGATACATTTTTATAATAACAAAGGCTATGTTTTTATAATAATTCATGTTCAGGCCAGAAGTCCAAATTCCTAGATATTTCAGACGGTCCTGGAAGCACTAGAGGGGAGAACAGTTTTATTTAATCTAAATCTATGATTTAATTCCATCATTTTATACAAAATGTTTTGAGGAAACAAAAGGTAATTGGAAATAACCAAAGTACTATTATATTTAGCATAAATGCAAATAGGAAACAGCATCCAACAGTCAAATATGAGTATGAGAGGGAAAACTTCTAAATTAGGGGAATACTGAAAAGAGACATTGAAAGGAAGAGCCAAGAAGATTATATCTCTTCATAATGTTTGGACGTTCTTCATTGTATGTTCTTCAAAAGCACAATGGTTTGAATTGGAAAGTAACCCACAATGTCAAAAAAGGTCAATTAAGTATAGAAAGAAGTCAGCAACGCTCTCTAGTACTACCATAGCCAGACTGTGGCAAAACCTCCTTCAAAAAATTAAAATCTTGAAGGAGAATGAAAAGGCACAAACTTTAGCTTAAGAGATGTCAAATTTTAATAAGCAATGCAGAAGGAAAAGGAACATCATCATGATCTTTTGAAGAAAGCAAAGGAAAAAATAGGGGGAGGCAGTAAGAATGTATTTAAAAATTAATTGGAGCAAGACTCTGGCCAGGCTGGGTTGTTGGATATCCAAAAGTGTAAGAAATATTCAAGCATAATACAGAGATTACAGAGGAAGTAAATGATTTTTTTCACCCCATTTGGTCTTCATTATAAAAGATCGTGGATAAATGTATGTACCCATACTGATTCTCTCACGGAAGGAATCCAAACAACTAAGAAAACTGTAACAAGAGGTTTTTGGACCTCTCGAGACACAAATCTCCAGACGCTGATCTGATCTGATCAGATGAATGCTCCAACACTGGAGGTTTTTAAGAAGAGACTGGACAGCCATTTGCCTGAAATGGTATAAGGTTTCCTGCCTGAGCAGGGGGTTGGACTAGATGACCTCCAAGGTCCCTTCCAACATCATCATCATCATCATCATCATCATCATCATCATCATCATCATCATCATAATAATAATAATAATAATAATAATAATAATAATAATAATTATTCAGATTTCTTAACTGCCCATCTCCCTCAGAAAGGGGCTCTGGGAAGTATTTACCAGAGTTATTAGAACTAAATTGTGAATCCCAAAGATAGTAAATGCAACACCAACTTTTTCAAAGGACTTGGGGAGATTCATGAAGTTATATATTAGTCATCAATACCTGCTCCAAATAGGTTGCTAGAAATAATAATTTTAAAAAACTAATATTAAAACACACCATAGAAATTAGGACAGATTCTGGAAGGATAATTACTGTCTCACCAATCTAGAGATTTTTTTGAGAGTATCAACATGGATCAAGACGAGCCTGTTGACACTGCATACTTGAATTTTTAAAGAGTTTTTGACAAAGTTCTTTTTTCTCTACCTTTGAATAAATGGTGAGCATGTGGTAAGATCTTTCCTAATACCAATTCCTAAATAATTAAAAGGGGCGTTGTCTTACCTGAACGCCTTTTCTCAGCATGATGATGGAGAATCCATGAATGGGTTAACTCTGTCTTCCTGCCCAATTAGACTAAGTCAGTCAAACTTGCCACGCCTCTCCTGGGCCAGGACACCTCCCAGTCATGATGAAGGCGAAGCAAATGACGACAGTCTGACGTGTTGGCTTCCATACCCGACACAGGACCAGATAGACACTAAGGGGTGGGTGTGGATTCTCCATCACCATGCTGAGAAAAGGCGTTCAGGTAAGACAATACCCCTTCTCCAGCATGATAGATGGAGAATCCACGAATGGGACATACGAAAGCTGCCCTGTCCCTATGAGAGGGAATCAGTCTGGGCCTGTGTCCCACCCTGTGGCACTACCTGTTGCAGCACTCTCCAGCCAAATGAGGCGTCTGCGAAGGCAAACCTATCCCGTTTATAATGAATGCCTCACAAAAGGAAAAGGCGAGGATCATGTCGCCGCCCTACAAATGTCCTCAATGGACGCCTGTGTCGCCCAAGCCACAGAAGTTGCAGCACTAAGAGTGGAGTGAGCAGTGATAGCCTGAGAACTGACAGGGAATGAGATTGGCATGCCTCTGCAATACAAGCCCTGATCCACCTGCCTATAGTGGAGGCAGAAACCTTCCGTCCCATAGTAGAGGGTTGAAAGGAAACAAAGAGGGCTTCTGACTTGCGAAAAGACGCTGTCCGCTTAATATAGTGGCGCAAAGCCCTGCGGACGTCCAGATTGTGCCATTGCTGTTCCAAGGCAACAGATGGATGAGGACAAAAATCTGGCAGAATGACTTCCTGCGCTCTATGAAACAAGGTATTGATCTTAGGAATAAAGGAGGGATCCAATCGAAGGACCATCCTGTCAGCATGAAAAACGCATAAGTCCTGTCTGACAGAGAAAGCTGCCAAATCAGAAATGCGTCTAGCCGACGTGACGGCTATCAAGAAGGCCACCTTAATTGTCAAGAACCGCAGAGTACAGGTCCTGATGGGTTCAAATGGAAGAGAGGTAAGGGCCTGCAAGACCCGTGACAAATCCCAAGAGGGATACCAGTGAACCACTGGAGGTTTGGTGTTGCTCGCTCCTTTGAGAAATGAGCGTACCATAAGATGTTGAGCCAATGCCTCTGAATTACCCCAAGTAATACGGTGGAGAGAGCTGCTACTTGTCAGCAGATGTATTGGGCGGCAAGCCCTTGTTAAGCCCCTCCAATAAATAGTCCAAGATCCTCAGGATAGTAATAGCCGAAAGATCTAACTGGTTCTTATCACACCAACTACAGAAACTCTTCCAAGTGGAGTCACAGATCCTGTTTGTTGTAGGCCATCTGGAGGCCTGAATCATCGTAATTACCTCCAATGAATAAGACTCATGTGTCAGAAGCCGCCGCTCAAGTGCCAGGCGGTCAACTGGAGCCACTGGGGTTCTGGATGATGCAGATCTCCCTGGCTGAGTGGAACGTGATCTGGAGGAATCCTCCATGGGGGAAGAGATTGACAGACTTACGAGGTTGGCAAACCACGGCCGTCTTGGCCAGTGTGGTGCAACAAGTATCACCTCTGCCCACTCTTGCAGTAACTTGCAGATGACTGCCGGGATCAGAGGGAGGCAGAAAGGCATACAGCAAGCCCCCTGTGGAAGGCATCCGTCCTCACTGCCTCCGGAGAGGGGAACCGGGAGGAAAACCTCGGGAGCTGGGAATTCGCCAGAGAAGCGAACAGATCCAGTACTGGCCGACCTAACCTCTCCGAAATCTCCTTGAAGAGATGACTCAGCAAGATTCTGGGAGCCAAAATTACCACGTCTATTCTGGGCACAGACTAAGTCGACACTGGGAGGTGTCCTGGCCCAGGAGAGGCGTGGCAAGTTTGACTGACTTAGTCTAATTGGGTAGGAAGACAGAGTTAACCCATTCGTGGATTCTCCATCTATCATGCTGGAGAAAGACAGAAAGCACAAGAATACGAATGGGCAATTTTCTCAATGAAAGGAAGAAAAAAGTGGAGTCCCTTAAAGAACCAAGTCACAGCAGTGCTTTTAAGCTTTTGATAAATGACTCAGGGGTAAAGCAGAAAGCTGGTCTTTTTGGATTATATTCAAATAGCCAAGATTTTGAAAACTAAAAGTGATTGTTAAATTTATTTATTTATTTATTTTTATATACCGCCCTTCTCCCGAGGGAGAGAAAAAATGTGCTTTAAGAAAGTGATTCAATTTAATCAAATGTAAAGTGATGCATTAAAAATCCTGATGTCAAATTAGCTTCTGAGCTGTCTGGAACTAACCAGGTTCATTCAGATATACCATGTCTACCCCCACCCCCCAAATGTACGTATTATTGCATAAAAGAACATGTTAGTACATACCTTGGTTCCTTTCCGCTGCCTTAGGTTTGCTGCTTTCACCACTTTGGCTGGAGTTGAATGTTCTAATAAAAATGGAGAAAAGTCAAACATTAGAACACCAATTTCATTACTGAAATAATCTAGATTTCTGTACAGAAAACGCAGTCTCCATTGAATCATGTACCCAATCACAATTCAGAATTGACAAGTTATACAAGATGCAAGGTTTATATCTCTTCTTTAGTCCACCTCAAAATAAGAAAACTTAATGTCATGCTTCAATTTCTACCAAAGTGAATGTGTACAACTGCATATCCACTGGGATTGGATATACAGTCCAGGCTATAAATTGTATCTGTCCACTGAAAAAAAAGGGCAGGACTGTTTCTGGAGAGTTAGCATGCTTTCTGAGTTTAGGCTCATTAAGGTCTTTCTCCAAAAAGTGTGTCTTCTGGTAGATTGGGGGGGAAGGGATACTCTAATGCAGGTGTGTTCAAACTCAGTCCTTTTATGACTCATGGACTTCAACTCCCAGAATTCCTTAGCCAGGCATGCTGGCTGAGGAGTTCTGGGAGTTGAAGTCCATGAGTCATAAAAGGGCCGAATGGGCAGTGATAGACTCATCCTTATCTACCATCCCTTCTTTGCAGAAATTGCCAGTGAAGCTGATAATTTGAGCCTCTACAGATACTAAATACAGAAACAGTTTTAGAATTTAATATATATCTAGATCTAATGCAGTCCCCATCAACCTAAGGCAAAATCCAAAATCACATCATGCTGCAAACTTCAGAATATTTTCTTACGTTTTCTTCTCAGTTGCAAAAGCATTCTGTTACAGTATACAGGACTATGCAAGGAAAAGTTGGAACAATATACTTTGTTCACCAACAGAAAAGAATAGAAGGTCCTGAACAGGGTTCACAACTGTTAATAAAATTGTAAAACAGCTATTACATGGTTTGAGGCATGATAACACACCAGTTGAATATGCTATCATTTTCACATCTGACTAACAATCTTGCTAGATAGGATATGATCATTATGAAATAGCCTACAAATTACAATGCTACAGCTATTCATAATGTCACAAATAGTAGGATTTTAAAAAAAGAGAACACCCATAATATTTTTCATAGATTTCTTGTAGAATGTCATCTACAAGATATCATTTTCTTCCTAACTTCTCTGTACTGATCATAAGAATCCCAAATACACTGTACCTGAACTAATGTGCAGTTGACATAGAAAAAGCAGACTATTCAACTTTAACTGCATTTCAATGTTTGCATCGCCTATAGTAATATATTTGAAACGTTTCTATTTTTTCCATCAATTCCAGCCAGATAGCTAAAGTTAACAAATTAGTAACCTCTACTTACAGATCTAGAACAGCTATATTCAAAGCCATAACTAAAAGAAATTTTACTAGTTTCCAGAGAGAACTTGTTTTTAACTGCAAAACCTGTCAGTTTAAGCCTATGTAATTAAGGCATTTATACTGTAATAATATCAACAGATCATGTAAGTTTAGCAGTAATTTTTCTTGTACTGCTTATTTATATGGACTTAGATAAAAACTCAAATGCCACTTAGCACATGCACATACAGTATCTCAAAACTCACTAAGATGTTCATTGCTAATATTATCTCGCCTCTCTCTGTCAGTTGCTCATGTTCCAAAGGTTAGACTTGAGCCTCACAATATTCAAAGCCCAAAGTAGGTATACTGCATTCACCAGAATTCTGAAGAAAAATTCCTGATGGAATCAAATAGTAAATGCTCTCTGTCAAAGTAACAGAACTTCAAGTGCTGCTAAAGGAGTACTTGAATTCATTTTATTCAATAGTTCGTGAACTTCCTCTGTCTTCTTTTAATGAAACAGTGTGCTAAAAAGGGAATCTATTTTGGAAAAGTGCATTATAGAAATGCCATGCAGTTTTGAAGGGATGGTTAAAAGTAGAATAATGACATATGGGGGGGGGATTTATTTGCTTCAAGTTTGGGAAGAAGTTATTTCCAATGAGCAGAGAAATATTTAAATAATATCATGGCTGACACTATGAGGTGAGGTTAAAAAAAAGCTGAATCTGAAAACAGATAGTGTGTGTAGGTATGTACACACACACACACACACACACACACACACACACACACACACACACACACAAAACTATCTCCAAAATTGTCTAGTTTTCTCACAGGTAAATTACTTCAATCTCTCTTCCCTCAACCTTTTCACTCACAACTTCACAACTTTATATCTATCCCTTTAAGTTTCGCACCACCATGGAACCATATTACAAAAGATATTCTCTCAGAAGAGATGTAGGAAATTTTACTGTATCCAAATGGCAGAAACTAAGGACAGCTCCTTGATATGAAGCATGTCTAAAATCTGTTTTGCAGCAGGCAACTGTGCATCTTAAAATATAACCCAATCCAATTCTGGGTCACAAGTCTGCCAATTACACTTCAGCAATTCTGGACAGAGTGTTAAGCTGTTCCACACTATAGATACTACATGCTGTCTTACTTCTGTTTAGGACGATCATATAATGAATATTAATAAATCTAATCAGGATTTTTCTGCAGACCTAACAATCTGTGATATAATTTTTTGTCATCATGTACTCGATAAGCACATACTCAGTTTGTGTCAGAATCTTTTGCTAAATGCTTACAATTATTTATTTTTTTAAAAAGGGTAGTAAGATAACCTTAACACCCAAAAGAGATCAAACTGCAGAAAACAGCAAACTAATGTGATAAATCTAGAACTATAGTAACAATAGCAAAGAATGTGCAATTTAAAAACAGAATTGCCATAGAATGTCTACATTACAGGAGTATTTTTTGCTGATATGGACAACACATAAATTATTTATCTAGCAACACAGGACAACAACCCAGGTTTGTTATAAGCATGCAACTCTCTCTAGGATTCCAGAAAAGCAAAACCAGTTTTATTTATGTGTTGAAACAACAGGCAGTGGTTGTTGCTATCTTCGCGGTGGTTCCTTTGAATGTTTATTTGCTAAGTTTTGTTGATGACCGTCTAATTTGGGGCCAATCAATAAAACATTTCTCACTAAAAATCAGTATAAAGGTATTTATAAGTAAAAGACTAAATACCATTAGTGCCGTCCCAATTTTGGATTAATACCGTAAAGGAAGGAAACTCTACAGAAGACAATAAAAAAATAATAGCTGGTCTAATATTAATAACAGATCTCCTTCCCCTCCCCCAGTCCTGATTGTTACCTCATCATGGTGTGTGAGGGGGTGGGGGAGGGGGGGACAAAGAACACAAGAAGTGTATGCCAAGAATATACAATCACAGCAGGGTCACCCAAGGCAAGAAGGTCATCTCAGCTGACATCAGCTAAAATAACCAGGTATTTATCAGTGATACAGGAAGATGCTTGAGGTGGACAGTCACTTTAGCAACAATGACAAAGGCATCATTTCATTTTACATGGGAGAAGGTAACAGTAAACCACTCCTGTATTTTACCAAGAAAGCTGCTGGATAGAAAGTATAACATGACTGACGATAGAGTGCAGATGAAGGGTCTCCCAGGTTAGATGTCACTCAACATGCTACTGAGGAAGTTCTCAAGTGTTTACTGCAAAAGTAGATAAAGCCTTTGAACATCTAATTTTCTCATGTTATTATGCAGGAAAAGAAAATTTGAAGCTGCAAAGACAATTATAATGAGAAAATGGAACCTATGAAATATGAATATGGGAAAATTCAACATATTGGAAGAAGAACTGAACCAACCAGACACTGGCATAACATGCATTAGCAAATTCAGCAGACTGAAATTCATCACTTTCATTTAAAGACCACGTTGTCTATTGCTTAAAATATGGGGGTGGGACAACACTGCTTTCTTTAGTTCGGAAGGATAACAAAAACAATACTTTATGCATTTAATGACCAAATGATATGAATCAGATTTTGTGGACAACCTTTTAATAATAAAAATATCCAAGTTTATGTTCCAACTATTGATGTAGAAGAGGAGGAGGTGGTTGCATTTTATAAATTATTTATTCATATATCACATTTAGAAATGATCAAATGCAATTTGAAATCAACAGAACTGCAATCAAGATGTGCTACTTGAGGTTGGAGATTGAAATGCAAAGTTGGAAATATTAAGGAGAAAAATGTAGCTAAATTGTATGGAAACCAAGTGAAGCAGGATGATTTATTTATTTCTGCCAATTAAATGATTTCTCCATTTTAACAACCTTCAAAAACTAATATGATGACCATATAAGATCACCATATGGAGTACACGAAAGTCAAACTGACTATATTATGTAGAAAGGGGAAAAAAGCTCAGTTATAATAGCAAAGACCTAACTGGGGGTTGATTGCAGAACAGATCTCATATTGCTCATGTGCAACCTCCACGTTAAGCTAAAAATGAAGAATGTCTTCTACAATATGACCTTAAGCATATACTCATGTTCATGGAGAACCTCAGGAATTGTTTTGAAGTACTAAACTTCATTACATGGAATTAAGAGAAATTGTGGAATGAACTCAAAGAAACTGTTAAGGATGAATGTGAAAGGGGACTGCCAAAGAGCACAAACAGAAAAAAGCAAATTGGGTGTCAGACTAAACTACAGAAATTGCCAAGAAGAGAACAGAAGACAAAGCCAAGAAAGACAAAGATCTCAGGAAGGAACTTAACATAGAATTTCAGAGTTCACTGTTAGAACATTGGAGATGAAAACAGATATAAAAAAAGAAAAAAGAAAACTCTTCTAAACTCAGAACTCTGAACTCAGGAGGAGCTTCCAGCCTCAAACTGATATGCTAAAGGACATCAACACCAATACAACAGATTCAAAGAAGATCAAACAAAGATTAAAGAGCATATTGACATTCTTTACTATAGAAATGTCAACATCCAAGATACTACTTACAAGAACCTCTAGTACCAGAGGATATATCAGCAATTGATTCATTATCGAGTTAGAGGACTACAGAAATTGGTGGAATAGCTACAAAAATATGGCAAGCAGCAGAAGAAGAAAGAGTAAAAGTTCTAACCAAGTTATGCCAACAAATCAGAAAACAATACAGTGGCCCAGAGGTTGGAAGAGGTCAATCAACATAATAATACAGGTAGTCTCCAACTTACAACTACAATTAAGCCCAAAATTTCTGTTGGCATGCGAGTGAGTTTTGTCCCATGTTACAACTTTAGCAAGAGTGACTTGGATAACTTTCCTTTATTGAATTTACAAAAAAAGACTTGTTAAAGCTTTGAGGAATTTGTGAGAAGATACAAAGATAAAATGAAATGAAATTAAGTTCTTAAGGCACCAAGATTACTAAAAGTAAAAAGAAAAACTACAGAGTTGATTTGTTTGATCCATGTTAAAACACATTTACTATCTGTGATAATGTTCAGTGGACATTTACTGATCTGGATTGAATGATGAACTTTTAAGGATTTGTTTAGATACAAGATGAGGTATG
Organism: Vipera ursinii; assembly: GCF_947247035.1. NCBI lineage: Eukaryota > Metazoa > Chordata > Lepidosauria > Squamata > Viperidae > Vipera > Vipera ursinii. Next base: position 78,742,326 of record NC_139513.1, read on the forward strand.
AGAAGGACAGACTGTTATGTTTTAAGAGAAGGTGATATATATTCATTTTTGTTAATTTGCACTAGTTTTTATCATTTTAATTGCAATTTATCTGCTAACTCATTGAATACATTTTTGTGAAAGAGTAAATTTCATTTGCTTTTTCCCAAGAAGTTATTTTTTTTAAAAAAAATCAGGCCTCAAGATATAGTGTGCAATACACGTAATTACATAAAAATATAAAAACAAGATGCTTCATATCACATGCAACCACAAATGGAAACAACACATAGGGCTAACTATAATTAAGATTCCTATTTTATTCCAGTCTCAGAATCCCACTGCTGACCTGCAGCATGTGTTGGAAAAATCATCTTGATGGGAGCCCTATAAAATGTTGGAATTGTAATTCCAGTATGTTTGGAGAATCAAAGCTTACAGAATTCTAGTACAGAAGAATATACATACAGATATGCATAGAGGTCTAAAAACTGTATCTAAGAGGGCATTTTATGAAAGAAGTTGTAAGTTCTTTATCCTGCAATATACGTAACTCTACAGTCAGGTTTCTGCAAAATGATACATATATGTGTGTGTGTGTGTGTGTATTGCAGTATTACCACCATTCTAAAACTTTAGCACGGTTAAAATACGATCCTTCAATGAAGGATTAATCAACTAACAGAAAAATATCTGCTATTACCCTTCTTATTCCTGTATAAATCCCATGTTATCATGTCACATTTATTTTTTTAAAAAAAAGATTAAGAATAGTCATAATTCTCTCTATAAATTTGGTATTAGTATAAATAGTCCTAATATTGTATACATATAAATGCTTTTTGTGCTGGATAGGGAAAAGAGCAAGGTAATGATTTACATGTTCAAGGTCATTTGTTCAAAAGATTATACTTCTGGTTCTAATTCTAATTCAAAGGGCATCTCAGTCCCCGTTTTAAAGAAACACAAACAGCTAGGTCACTCTTTCCAACCACTCCAAAGACAAGAGAAGAGAGAGAGAGAGAGAAAGAAAGAAAGCTTAACTGTACCTCCTCATTTGCAGTATGTGAAACTGAAGAAAAGAATTCTCGGGAAAATCCAAAAGTTGACTCCCTTTCAAGAAAGTTATATGTAAAATAATCAGTTGGCAGCTCAGATGAACACTTAGCTTTTGAGTGTCCAAGTTTCTAATCCAATCTCAAGCATACAGTCAAAAGTAAAAGAATTATTAACAGAAGGGGGAGGAGGAAAAGCACAGTGGGCTGGTTTTTGAAAAGAGTTCCCAGCTGAATGCCATATTAATCCTTCCACCTGTGTTTGTCTATCATAACCTTGGATTAGAACTCTTGAGAAAATCTACATTTTTTTTTTCAGCTGTCACAAGGCACTTCCATGAACATAAAGTAAACCACCTTCTGAAATTTAACCTTTTGGGAGCATCTGCCCAGAACTTAAAGCAAAAATGGAAGTTGAGCTATGCAATTCATTTCAAAGCATGCGGAAACATAAATGTTGTACCTTTTAAAGAAACATCTTTCCTTGATACCATGCAGAGAAATGAAATACAGAGCCCTAATATTTTGAATCGAGTACTACCTTGCCACCCTGAAAAGAACCTAAAAATAATTGTCAAAATTTTCTTTATATGTAAGTTGAGCAATGTCTCAATTTAGGTATCACATAAAGTCACAAAAACTTAACTTCTATAGAATCAGACTTATTGTTTCATCTGGTTTAGTAGTCTGCAAAATAATTGACAGCATTTTTACAGGTTTAGGCACAGTGTTTGCAATCCCTATGTTATCTGAAACAATATGAGACTGAAGCATTCTGCACGCAAACCGTGCACATATGTTCCGCTTACAGACTGCTGTACTAATAAAAAAAAGAAGTCTCATTAATTGCTACACAAGTACACAGGAATAACTGAAACAATACTATTTGTTGATAGAATAAAGTCTAAAATATTCAAAAGAAATTACTACTGCTTAAGAGCACTATTTTTTTAAGAAAAAAGTGAACAAAATCTCTTCCTACAATCCTGGCTCTGCTTTCGTGCACATACGCAGCTTGGGCTCTAACGAAAAACTTGTTAACAGTTAATTATTACCTACTCAAATACATGATCTCTGAACAGACTGGCAGTCAAGGAAAGCCAAGAACGATCTCTTAAAGCAGTCTCAACTATATCACAATGCTAATAATGCTTCATCTTTGCTCTTTCTTCCATGACAACCACCTATCTCTACCGGAGAAATCTTCCTTTCACTAGACATCTTGCATCTCTACTAAGGTGCAACTGCACAACTGTGCAGAAAATGCAGTTTCAATTGAGTGACAAACCACAATGGAAATCAGAGCAATGTGATCTGCAGGCGGCCATATTGAGAGCAACATGCACATTAGTATGTATATTTGTGTGTGTGTGTGTGCCTGTGAGTAGAGGTGAATACACCAAAATTTCATTTATAAAAATTCTGTTCAGAACCCAAATTTATTTTATGATTTTCATATGTATTTTAGTAACTTTTAATTTGGACGTTGCATGTTGTCCTGAATCAAGCTGAGTTGGCCAGCCATGAAAGTTAAATACGGGCAATCTTCAACTTTTGAATGTGACTTAGCAACCATTTAAAGTCCTGATGGACCTTCCAAAAGGTACGTATGACCTCGATTTGAAGTTCTGGCAGCCACCTCCCCAGTCACATGATCACATTTTGGGCACTCAGCGAAGTGACTCAAATTTACAGATGTTTGGCGCAACCAGGACTGTTCCAAAAGCTGTTCGCCCTGTCAAACAGAGCAATCGCCTTAGTAAGAGAGGTGACCAAGAACTCACTCTGAGCTCCAGAGATCCTGTGTGGCGTTGGGACAGAGTTCCAGAAGGACAACCATCATTGCAGCCCTCCACCAACCTGGGCTTTATGGCAGAGTGGCTAGACAGAAGCTTCTCCTCAGTGCAAAACACATGAAAGCCCACTTGGAGTTTGCAGAAAAGCACATGAAGGACTCTTGGACTGTGAGGAACAAGATTCTCTGGTCTGACAAACTAAGACTGAACTTTTTGGCCTCATTTGTAAAAGCTTTGTCTAGAGGAAACCAGGTACTTACCGCTCATCATCTGCCTAATATCATACCAACAAGTGAAGCATGGTGGTTTTTTAGCAGCAGGGACTGGGAGACTGGTCAGGGTTGGGGGGAAGCTGACTGGAGCTAAGTACAGGGATATCCTCAATGAAATCCGTTCCACAGTGCTCAGGATCTCAGACTGGGCCAAAGGTTCATTTTCCAACATGACAACGATCCTAAACACACAGCCAAGACAACACAGGAGTGGCTTAAGGACAACTCTATGAATGTCCTTGAATGGCCCAGCCACAGCCCTGACTTGAACCCTATTGAAGATCTTTGGAGGGACATAAAAATGGCTTTCATCAACACTCATCACCCAATGTGATTGAGCTTGAAGATTTGCAAGGAAGAATGGCAGAAAATCTCCCAATCCAGGTGTTCAAAGCTTGTTGTATCATACCCCAAAAGACTTGAAGCTGTTGAAGGTACTTCAGCAAAGTACTGCGTGAAGGATCTGAATACTTATGCCTATGTGATATTTCAGTTTTTTCTTTTTAATAAATTTACAGACATTTTTAAAATTCTGTTTCCACTTTGTTATTATGCGGTACTAAGTGTAGAATAGATTAATGAGAAAAAATGAATTTCAGTAACTGTAGAATCAGGCTGCAGCATAACAAAATTGACAAAAGTGAAGGGGGTCTGAATACTTTCTAAATGCACTGTAGCTCGGTGCTGAATTGTGGGGTCCTTGGTGCTCTCTGAGCTTGGTTGTTTGCTGTTTCCCAATTACATAATATCAGTGTGACATCACACCCTTACCTAGTTGGATAATGAATCATCTGTAAGTAAACACTATATTCAAATAATTCAAGGCCAAATATACATATTGTTTGACCATTGTATCAATTTAATATTTTATTTGGGGGCATTTAGTAGATCAGTTTGTAACATATTTCTAAACAATACTTTTAAAAGGGAAAATTAAAATGAAGGGAAATGTTTCTATCCTTAGAGACTGAAGTTATAATGCACAACCATTCCACGCCAAGGAAAATCTTCACATTCAACAATACTGCCCGCAAACATCACATGAAGCATGCAGAATCAGAATCCCAATATCTTCAATCAAGTAAAAGCAATTCTCAGAAAAACTATACACAAACCAATGTAAATTGTATTACATAAGAAACTTTCTGTAAGATGTTAAATGAAAAGTACTGTATCAATTACTACTCTATTAGGATTTTAAAAATACTGAAATTCAGAGAACCAAAGCCATGCATTTCCTTGAATAATTACTGTATTTAGCCTTGTCTGAGAAGTATGGCACATTTGTTTCAGAACAGTTCTAACAGTTGAAAAAAATAAGTGCAATATTAAATTGTATCAATTTAATCAACAGGAACAATATAGAAATTAGAATAAAAGCAAAATTAGAGTAATATTTTTCTCGATCCTTTTTCCCATGTAACTCTTATAGGTACAACTAAATAGAAATGACCATGTCTGTGTCAGAATAGCAATTAAAAAATCAACTCCACTTAAGTTATATTGTATCTCTGATTAAAAACTAAAAGCTAAAAATTACATTAAAGCAATATGCAATATGCATATAATTCTACAAAGATGCAATTTTTTTCACTTTTTTCAAGTAAAATCCTTGGAAAAAAATTCAAATATCAAATTTTTTCTATGTCAAAATGCAATGTCTCGATATTTTATTTTGGCTAGGGAGGATTAAGTGCTGCAGGTATCTTTCTTTTCTAAATAGCTCCACAGCTTGTTGAATGAAAAAAGGTCATTTTCTAAAGTTTTCCAACCATTTTGAATCTGACTCTGCAACAAGGTGTCCTAATTAGGCTGTTTTCCATTGGAAATTTAATTTCCTCAAGACAAAAAAAGCCCCCTTAAAATATTTTCATTATTATTTTTACTAATTAACTACAATAAATTATTATACCATGCTTTGTGAATCTTGTAAATTAAGTTGGGTTGAGAGAGCACCATTGGGCCAAAGTCTCCACGTGAGTTTTTGTGGTTGCAATAAAAACCTGAACCTTGTCCCAATCCAAGTTAATCACCATACTGAGCTAGTTTACAAGACAGCAGAAAAATTGCTCTACAAAGTAACAGAAATAATTTTAAGGGTGGTATTAGCCAGAATCCATTTATTGTCAGCGTTCAAAATACTGCTTAATAAGACTAGCTGTAGAAAAACAGTACGCTGCAGCTATTATAAAATTGCAAATTTTTGACCAGTCTTTTCTTACTGTGTTAATTGATTTTCAAAAATTCGGACCGAACAAAACTCAAAGGGTCAGTTACTGAAGCATGCAAGTACAAAGTTCAGGTTAATATTGGTACATGCTAAGAATGGAGAAAAAAAGATCTACAAATAAGAAAGTGTGTGGTATTTTAAAATCCAGTTCTAATATAACTGATTGATCAGTCCACCTGTATAAACAAGGTACTTTTTCCTAGAGAACCAAAAGTATATTTAAATCAGTTATTAGTTAAGCTGGGATTGGTACTGTTCTGTTTTCTGGGAAAGAAAAATGACAAGGGGCACATCTACTTTGCATATTACACAGCATATTCCTTGCATAAAAGGAATATAAATGCAACAAAGAATTGTTCACAGGCTAAATTTCAGCAAAACAAACACATTCCAGCTAGGGTACAGTCTGAAACACATTATTTTAAATTAAAATTCTTTTAGATGATATCAAATACAAAAAACTTCAATAATTTCACACTGGCACAAAGCCATATGACAAAAATAATTTATTCTTACAGTGTAAATGAATTTAATGTGAAGTATTTCTCTCTATATTTAGTTAACACCTTGTTAGCTGATTTAAAACACCCTATTACACAAATCTATATTAAATACATAAACTGGAATATCAGAAATGTATTTAAAATTACATCAGATTATTTAAGCTAGTTAGTCCACATCACAATAAAGCTGGCCATATGGATGTAGCCACAAAAAACCTTCAGCTTAAGGAGCAGCCAGAGATAGGGAATTGCAAAATTTAAATCTAAATTTAAATCTAAGTCTCTAGTAGTCTGCCCAGCCTTTCTGGCAGCTAAAAGATCAAAACCTAATTGCAAGACTAAACTACCTAACATGAATTCTTACTAGATTTTGTATTTTACCAACTTCTTCAAAAATAAATCTACCTGAAGCATCTGTCCCCTGCTTCACTTTTCCTGGGCTTCCTGCTTCCAGAGAATTCCAGTATGCTTCAATTTTGAACCTATTGAGATGATAAACCCCAGCATCCTTTTGGTATTCATCTGTTCCTTCTCCAGTTCTTCCTCAAGATATAAAATATCTTGGAAGATGCAGATTTTTTGCCTGGCATTAGAGGCTATATTCACAATGTTTCTCAATCACAGTGCTTCCTGCAATCAGGTAGATGAAGGCCAACCAATTTCAGGACTGCAGGAATGAATTGTGACCTTATTTATGATTTATTTGTCCCATGTTACTCACTCTATTCATTCCTAGAACTAAAATGCATATAAAATGTAAATGCATAAAACTTAAAGAGTTGTTTTAATCTCAATGGATTTGGTCAACTCTTTCTGACCTCAAAGCAAACTCCTAATATTAAGTATTATTGAGTGCATTAAACAATATTTGTACGGCCTATGATATGTTACTCCTTTTAACTAGCTATGAATGTTATATAATCAGTTCTAGATTTATTCAATACAAGGTAATAAAAATAAGTTTTAAAATGTCAGTCAAGTTCTTCTATTGTATCTCAGTTTGTTTATCCACAGCAATATTAAATTATAAGGCTGTGCAGACTTCTAAAACGATTCCTAAGAGGTCCTTCAAAATATCAAAAGCACTTTTATTCAAAGCAGACACATCTTTCAGGCCTCCATATAAATCTGAAAAAGACAAAGATTTGGTTGCTTTCATGAATGTTAGTTGAACCTTTTCATGCATTCAAAAATAGTTGTAGAATAACATACAACCTGGGACCTCAAAACTATTCAGTCACTTGTCTTATATTTGACCCTCAAAAGCTTTTACAAAGAATGCAAGTAAATAAAATAGCCTTTGAAGCTTGGCACCATCACTAAAGGCAAAAAATAATTATATACTCCTGATTTAATGTATCTAATAATGCTGCCCAGATATTTTGTCTTTAAACTTGCTACCATTTAGCTTAAAAAATAAACAGTCAACATATATATGCCAGTAATATTTTCCTGAAAAATGGATTTCAAAATCTGTTTTCACTGCAACAATTTCAGGAGAGAACCAAACTAACTTGTCTTAATATAAATTAATAGTTGCTTTAATTACTATATTGCTTGCAAATTGTCCAAAAAGCCATATTCCAGAACAGATACGTTAAGTCCATAAGAATGTTGTTGTTGTAGATCAGACATGTTAAACTCGCAATGTCACGTGACGTATCGGAGCTTTTTCTCCATTGCCAGCAATGGTGTGGCCATGGTTTCCTGATGATGCGTCCAGCCCACGGGTCAGCAGTTTGACACCCCTGCTGTAGATTAACAGACCTATCCTTCTGGAATAATTTATGCTAAGACAATACATTATTTATCAATTACATGCAACAATGTACTAGAAATAAAAAGGTATGGATAGATTAATGCAACTTTTAGAATTCATTTAAAAGGAACTCATTTTTTCACTGTCTTAAATCACTAAGGCACTCCATAACGTTCATCTTACCTGCTTTGATGGCAGCATTGATTTCCAAAGATAAACATTAATTTAATTTAAACATATCTTGAAGGATCATCATTACTTACATGTGGATTTTTATCACATAACAGAAAACTCATAGCCATATTTTAACTCCCCCCACCTCCAATTCAATTTTCCTTCTATATAACTCAGTGGCCACTTGAAGTCGTCAAAACAGTTTCAGGGTTTTCATTAAAAGTCAAAATGCATAATCAACTAGGGTTAATGCATTTCTATTTCACATTCTATATCAAATATTTACTAGGAATGTTTAAAGACACTATAACAAGAAAATATGTTATTATTGCTAAAACCATATGGAACATATTGTCATCACTTTTGTCAGGCAAAAGAAATCAAGAACCAGGGTTATTCAAATGATCTTTCCAGGATACTTTTAAACAAGAATCTAAACTACTAGCAGTCAAGGCAAACTGGCGCTAGATAAGAGTCAAAGAATTCAAGAGGGCTGGATTTATATCTCTTGTGGGCGCAAAGGGACTTCAAATTGATGATACGCTTGACACATCAGCCTGATCATCTCTTACATCTTTTTAACAATAGTAACAGAATTTCTTTATGAGAATAATTTTATTTATTTGAATTTATAAGCAGCCCAAGTTATCAAGAATGGAACATGTAAAGATGAAGATCCTTTTGTACAAAGTACTAGACCAAATTTTCGTATACACTGCATTTTTTAAACTTTTATACAGTAGAACACATTTTAGATTTTTCATAAACAATGCATGTTGGTAATCTCCCTTGCTCGCTTATCAGCAAAATCAGATGTCTCGCAGAAAATCTATGCTTGAACATAGAGAACCTGTTCAGCTAGGTAGCAAGATACTAGCTTTCTGTTTCAACTGACAGTAAAGTCCAATAATCTACAATGGGTCACTGGGAAGGAAAAAAAAACTTTTAAGAAGTGTGAAGGCATTTGGGTACATGTATGACCAATGTAATGTATCCACCCCATGGTTGAAGGATAAGTTTAAAAGCATTACTCGACTGTTGAACTTGACTAACTAAGAGCTGATCAGTTCTTATCATTTACAGCAGTTAAAAAAGGAGTTAAATTAATATTGTTCATGATAGAATTACAGGGGAGTGAAACTTCGCTTCCTTAATCTTTATTATGCTTCCACTGTTATTGCATAGCTTTTTTTTTCAAATTGCAATTTGTAACTTGAAAAATGTTTCCATTGTACTGCTGCTTGTAGCAAGTTATCTGTGGAAAAACAAACTGGCACAACAAATATAGTGATGCATCAAAATAATATAGTGGCTAACTACAAATTTTCAAATATTATGGTTTACTAATTATGCGAAGCACTGGATGTTGAATAAGCTGCAATTGGCTGAATTGCCAACTTGCGATGTCACAAATTATACTTTATAAGTCACTGGCTGATTTCACAAATCTAAAACAAAATGAAAGAAGCCATATCATGGCTTGGCACAAGGTAAAACCATACTTTCCTATATTAAAATATACCCGTGAATTGGTTTAAAATATTTGTGATTCCAGCTATGTATTTTATTTCAATCAAGCTAAAGCTATATATACATGTAATTTCTCCCCTCCAGTGACTTGTACAATTGTTGTTGTTGTTAGTTGCGAAGTTGTGTCCGACCCATCGCGACCCCATGGACAACGTTCCTCCAGGCCTTCCTGTCCTCTACCATCTTCTGGAGTCCATTTAAGCTCAACCCTACTGCTTCAGTGACTCCATCCAGCCACCTCATTCTCTGTCGTCCCCTTCTTCTATTGCCCTCAATCTTTCCCAGCATTAGGCTTTTCTCCAGTGAGTCCTTCCTTCTCATTAGGTGGCCAAAGTATTTGAGTTTTAGCTTCAGGATCTGGCCTTCTAAAGAGCAGTCAGGATTGATCTCCTCTAGGACTGACCGGTTTGATCGCCTTGCAGTCCAAGGGACTCGCAGGAGTCTTCTCCAGCACCATAGTTCAAAGGCTTCAATTATTTGGTGCTCAGCCTTTCTTATGGTCCAACTTTCACAGCCATACATTGCAACTGGGAAGACCATAGCCTTGACTACACACACTTTTGTTGGCAGGGTGATGTCTCTGCTTTTTAGTGTGCTGTCTAGATTTGCCATGGCTTTCCTCCCCAGGAGCAAGCGTCTTTTAATTTCTTGGCTGCAGACTTGTACAATATTGGAGCCAAAAAGTTATCCGTTCATACTATGTGAGATTAAAAAGCAATTCAACAATGTTCATTTTCTCTCTCTTAGGTATAATATACAGACAGATACTATACTAGAATTACAGTAAGAACTATGCAGAACTTTACATGAAAGAAAAAGGAGTTATGCAATGTTCTGATCCCTAGTAACAAACTCACATATAGAACACTAAAAGTATTCTTGTCGAAAACAATCAACAGCCTATCACCAAAAATGCAAGAGCATCTACTGCACTCTAATTTTAAATAAGAATTGGCATCATAATAATCATGGCTCCAATCACTTAAACATTTGTAATTCTTGTCAAGAATTTGCTGTTCTTTGCAATGAATTGTTGCAGAACTTTTCAACCTCGTAGTATTTCATCCAATTTGGGGTAGGATAACACAAGTAATTGAGCCTATTAATGAGAATCCCATTTTTCTTCATGGGGATTCATAGTTGCTTTCCATGGGAATTTCAATCACTCTGTAGGCAGCCCACAGGTTACAACCGTGCTTTCAGTGACTGTTCAATGTTATCATGGCATTGAACAAGGAGGACTTACAATAGATCCTCATAATTCCTGCCATCAATGTCTGTGGTCATGTGCTTGTGATTTCTGACATTCCCTGCTGACTTCCCAGAAGCAAAATGAATAAGGAAGCCATGATCACAGGAGGCCTTAACAACCTCTTTGGTCCTCATTTAACAGCAGCAATTGGGACTGGTGGAATTGCCATTGGTAAGTAACAAGGTCATGCGACATCATAGTTTTTGCTCATGTCACTTAGAAATGGAGTTTCCAGTGCCAACTGCTGTTGAATCCTGAGGACTATCTGTACGTTCATGACCTGCTCTAGAATAAGGATAATTATTTTATGTATATTGGTTGTCCAGAATCAAATAGTACTTAGAATTTAAAATATTGTTCCATTTTATATTCAAATTGCTATATGCATATCTGTACCCTAGTGATTATTTTTAACTCTTGATTCTTAACAGTAGCAGCCAATATGACCTACACTGACTTCTTATTAGAATAAACCTGCCATTGCAGCCATGCTATTTAGCTTAGTATCTTACTTCGAAGTAAAAGCTTTGACATAACTGGCAAAGAAATGTAAACTAGATTATTTCAAGATCACTCTGGTGTGCATTTCCAGTTTGTATTTTGATCTATATTTCTTTCTCTTTTTAAGAACTGGGAAATCAAATATTCATATTTTTAACAAGGCTAGTACAGTTTTAATTTTCACACCATCTGAGATGCAGAATTAAAAGAACACATTAGTAAGTTATTACATTTGCAATACCAAAGATAAAGGAGATACAAATATCAATCCTACATCATACAGCATTCCTATTTCTCAGTTCATTCCTAGCAACTCTAAATTCGTCCCAGAATTTTTTTCCCAGTTCCAAGAGAGAAATTAAAACACTCCAACTAGGAGTCTTGAAAGTGCTACATAAAGAAACAAGTCCAAGTCTAGAATCCAGTGCTATTAAGTTTAAGTTAATAAGATACTTCCACTTCATAAATAAATATAGCACAAACAGTTTTTTCTTGTTCAAAAACTAGGACACACCTTCACAAAACAACCCCTGCAAGGGTAAGATTATAAAATTAGTTTCCTAAGTACCAACAACTGCAATATTCTATATGAGATAGCACTTTCTCTTAGATTAATCATAACTAAAGGAAAAATAGAAAAGCAAACGGAGGGAAAATCTGGAACAATCCCTAAGTAAAACCTTTTGGAGGAATATACTTATAAGTAGTCCTCTACTTACAACCATTCATTTAGTGACCATTCAAAGTTAAAACAGCATTGAAAAAAGTGACTTATGAATGGTTCATTTACAATCATTGTAGCATTCCCATGGTCACGTGATCAAAACTCAGGTACTTGGCAACTTATTTATGATGGGTTTACTGTCCTAGGGTCATGTGATCACCAATAGCAATCTTCCTAGCCAGCTTCTGATAAGCCAAGTCAATGGGGGAGCTAGATTAACCACACGATTCACTTAACAACTGCAGTGATTCGCTTAACAACTGTGGCAAAAAAGATCATAAAATGGGGCATGATTCGTTTAAAAACTGACGTAGAAATGGAAATGTTGGGCTCAAATGTGATTGTAACTTGAGGACCACCTGTAATGGATTACATGTATTTTTGTCCCAGAATCCCATTTCACTTGTTTTTGGGAATTCAGTATAAAATAATCTGATTTTTTTCCTGTTTATTAATTAAACTTTTTTTTTCATTTTGGACCTCCCCCATAACATTCACAATAGGAATAATTTTCAATTACAACTGCTCCATTTTAAAACGTAAATGTATAAAATCAGACAAATACTCCCAGTAATACCAAATTCATTACACAACTTGTTCACACACAACCAGAAAAGAAAAAAATAATTCAGCATCAAGCCTCATTCTACTTCTGTTACTCCACTGTAGCAAACATGTCTTTTACTATCCAGATCGCATTCATATTAACAGACTGCCTTCTATATATTTAACATATCATAGTTTGCCACTTGCAGTGAAACCGAATGTAGAAGAGAAGTATACTGCAATGAAGAACATGGTAACCAACCCACCAATACAACATGGTAATATATTAATGTCAGTGTTACCTTGTTCAATAATTGATCATGGAAAACAAGAAAAACAGGCCTAACACTTAAGGAAACAAGAGAGAAGTCTTTGGAAACAGATGAAAATAGCACAGGAAAACACAACACAAATTACAAGATGCCAAGTAATTCTAGCTCACGTATGATTAACAATACAAAATAGCTCTAATAAGGTTTATTGTTTAATAATCCTACAGAGGTCCAAGGCTAATACTAACTACCTGATAGCCAATTTCATCATGCAACGGAGCTGATGGAGGAAAAGGAATGTGCTAATTAAACTTTGAAATTACACAAAATAAACTGCAACTTTGTGGAGCTTCCTTTTTTTGGAGGGGGATAGATTTTAAAAATTAATAGATAACATTAGAGGCTTATGAGATTATCTACTGTAAGAAAAATATATAACATCAGGCATTTAAGAAATACAATAGTTGAAACAATGATAATGCAGAGAAAATTTGTTATCTAAAAACTGTAATTGTCAAGCGCAAAGGATCAGGACCATCTATTAAGTTCTAGCACAGATTTATTCAACTCTATACACCAGGCATGTCAAACGTGCACTGTCATGTGATGTATCGTGATTTTTCCCCCCATTGCCAGCAATGGAGTGGGCGCAGTTTCAGCGTGATGCATCCGGCCTGTGGGCCGGCAGTTTGACATGTTTGCTATACACAATAATCTAGTCAACTAAGGTTTAACATTGAATTGGCACCAGCTAAGGATCAACAGAATTCAGGAATGGATGGACTTGGACTGTTAGTTGGAATGTAATGACTCTAAGCTAATGATGTATTTAACTCTACCCCTCAGCTCTGCCTGCTTTTCTACAATATTATTATTCATGCTTAAACATGAAATATGGCAAGGTAAACACATGATTTAGAAGACAATATTAAATTGGAAACAGGGTAACATTTTGGATGTCACTGCCACAATTTTTTAAACATTTTTTAATATAGTATCTTGATTTCAATCTTCAGTCAAGAACTGTTTAAATGAATACCACTTGATAAGCAGTTTTGTTATTTACTAACATCATGTACCCATTGATTTCAATATCCAGAGTCTAAAGAGAATGTCCCAATGATCTAACCCATATAACATATTTTTATTTGTAAAATTTATTAGCCACCCATTTTACCACAGGGCTTAAATATTATGCATTATAATACATATATGACAGAATTTATTTATTTATTTATTTATTTATTTAGTTATATTTATATACCGCCCTATTCCCTGAGGACTCAGGGCGGTTTACAGGGAATTAAAAATCCAAAATACAAAAATTAAGAACAAATTAAAAAGTATTAAATTAACCCTGTAGTCAGTTAAAAAGAACCCCAAATTAAAAATTCTTCCTCAGTCTGGGCCCGAGAGCTGAAAGAGCCAGGTCTTCAGGCCCCGGCGGAATGATCGGAGGTCGGGGGCAGTCCTCAGCTCCACCGGCAGCTGGTTCCAGAGGGCAGGCGCTCCCACTGAGAAGGCCCTATCCCTGGGTGTCACCCGCCGGCAATCTCTCACCGGCGGAACCCTGAGCAGACCCTCCCTGTGGGAGCGCACTGGGCGAAGGGCGTTTGATGCCGGCAGCAGGTGTTCCCTCAAATATCCCGGACCCAGGCCATGTAGGGCTTTATAGGTGATAACCAGCACCTTGAATTTCACCCGGAGGGCAACCGGAAGCCAATGCAGCTCGCGGAGTAGAGGTGTTACATGGGAGTATCGGGAAACCCCCATTACAACTCGCGCGGCCGCATTCTGCACCAGTTAAAGCCTCCGAGTGGTCTTCAAGGGCAGCCCCATGTAGAGAGCGTTACAGTAGTCCAAACGGGAGGTCACAAGCGCATGAGTGACTGTGCGTAGGGCGTCTCGGTCCAGATAGGGACGCAACTAGCGCACCAGGCGAACCTGTGCAAAAGCCCCCCTGGTCACGGCTCCTATGTGATCTTCAAAATTGAGCCGTGAATCCAGGAGGACGCCCAAGTTGCGAGCCCTATCAACGGGGGGTAACACCTCACCCCCCATCATTAGAGGTGGAATAACATGGTTAACCCGAGACGCCGATATGCACAGCCACTCGGTCTTGGCGGGATTGAGACGAAGCCTGTTTCTCCCCATCCAGACCTGAACCGCCTCCAGGCACCGGGACATCACGGAGAGGGCATCACTGGGTTGGTTCGGGGTGGAAAGAAAAAGTTGGGTATCATCAGCATACTGGTGATACCCCACCCCAAAACCACGAATGATCTCGCCCAGCGGCTTCATGTAGATGTTGAACAGGAGAGGTGAGAGAACCGACCCCTGAGGAACTCCACAAATGAGAGACCTCGGGGCGGATCTCTGCCCTCCTGTCAACACCGACTGCGAGCGGCCCCGGAGGTAGGAGGAGAACCACCGTAGAACGGTGCCTCCCACTCCCAACCCCCTGAGACGCCGCAGCAGGATACCATGGTCGATGGTATCAAAAGCCGCTGAGAGATCTAATAGGACCAGGACAGAGGAGCAACCCCTGTCCCTAGCCCTCCAGAGATCATTCACCAGTGCGACCAATGCCGTCTCCGTGCTGTGTCCGGGCCTGAAGCCCGATTGGTACGGGTCCAGATAATCAGTTTCCTCCAGGAACAGAGGGAGCTGATGCGCCACCACACTCTCAACAACCTTCGCCAGAAAGCGAAGGTTGGAGACTGGACGATAGTTGTTTAAAACAGCCGGGTCCAAAGCAGGCTTCTTGAGGAGGGGTCTCACCACCGCCTCCTTCAGGGCGGCAGGGAAGACACCCTCCTTCAAAGAAGCAGTTATTACTGCATGGAACCAGCCTCGTGTTCCCTCCCGAGCCGCATAAGCTAGCCAGGAGGGGCATGGATCCAACAAACAGGTGGTGGAGCTCAGTCTCCCCATGATCCTGTCCACATCATCAGGGGAAACAGGGTCGAACTCAGTCCAGATAACATGCTCAAGACCGCCTGATTCCTCCACATCAGACTCTGCCCAGTCAGAGTCCAGGCTGGTCCGGATCCGAGCGATTTTGTCCGCCAGATGATGACTAAACTCCTCGGCTCGTCCCTGCAAGGGATCCTCTCTCACCTCCTGGTTAAGGAGGGAGCGAGTCACCCTAAACAGGGCGGCTGGGCGATTATCTGCGGATGCGACAAGGGCGGCAAAGTAGTTAGACTTCGCCGTCCTTATCGCCGCAAGATAAGACCTTATAAAGGTTCTTAACTGCAATCGGTCGGATTCGGATCGGCTGGATCTCCAACCGCTCTCTAGACCTCGTCTCCGACGCTTCATCTCCCGGAGCTCCACAGAGAACCATGGGGCCCAACGGGATCTGCGCCGAGTCAGAGGTCGCATGGGTACAACGCAGTCGAGTGCCCTGGTGGCAGCCGTTTCCCAGGCCTCCACCAGAGCATCGACTGGGCTGTGGGTAAGGGTGATAGGTATCGGCCCAAGTGCCCTCTGGAACCGGTCCGGGTCCATTAGGCGCCTGGGGCGGAACCACCTGGTCGGTTCCGCCGCCCAGCGGCGGGGGATGGCATGACGGAAAACCAGCCTCAGGAGGTAATGATCTGACCATGACAGAGGGGTGATGGATGGAGAACCCCCTCCCAGATCATCCAACCACTGTCTAGACAGGAACACCAGGTCGAGAGTATGATCCCCCTCGTGAGTAGGGCCCTCAATAACCTGGGTCAGGCCCATGGCTGTCATGGAAGCCATGAACTCCCGAGCTAACTCCGACGACCCCCCCAGTGATGGGAGGTTGAAGTCACCCAGGACTATAAGCCTGGGGAACTCCACCGCCAACCCTGAGAGGGTGTCGAGCAGCTCAGGCAGGGCTGTTGCCACACAGCTGGGCGCCAGGTATGTGAGCAACAAGCCCAACTGAACCCGAGGACCACATCTCAAGAGGAGGGATTCACTCCCGGCCATCTGGACAATGGTGGCCTCCCGAGGACACAAGGTCTCCCGAATAACCACTGCCACCCCACCACCCCTGCCCTGAGCCCGTGGCTGGTGCAGCACCCGGAAACCTGGCGGGCATAACTCGGTGAGAGGCACCCCTCCCTCCGAACCCAACCAAGTTTCCGTGATGCACGCCAGATCCGCATATTCCTCCTCGATCAGATCCCGGATGAGGGGAGCTTTGTTAACTACGGATCTAGCGTTAAAGTAGACCAACCTGAGCTCAGGGGCCTGATCACCCTCATCCCCGGGTAAGAGGGTGCTAACCGGAGGGTCGGAGCGCGCCACCGCTTGGAGATAGCGGGGGCGTGATCCCAGATGTTGATATGGCCCTCCGCGCAAACACCTGCTGCCATTCCCTATCGCCGTGGGGATTTGAAGCCCCACCCCCACATTCCCAGAACCAGCAGCCACCTCCCCAGACCCCGTCCCGTCAGGACCTCTAACAGGACCCGACTGAGTGCCGGTTAAAGATTCCCTCCCTACCCCCCCCACCCTCCCCCTCCCTAACTTCTTAAAATAACCGGCTAAAAATTTTATCAGGGGCCTCTTAGCATGTCTTAACTCGAGGCCCCTATCTAAGCCCAGCCACCTCTCGGAATCCCAAAGCTTGGGATCGTCATTAAGGGGAGTATGGAAACAGGCGACAGGTCGCGCTTCATCTTCATTTGATAAAGAAGAGGGAAAACAGTGCAGTTTAAAAATTCAGCGCAGTGCAGCTAAAAAATTCCAGGAAATTAGGATAGCTAGGGAAATAGGTCAAAAGTTAAACTAATTATGAATAATCATTTAAAAATACAAGATAGCTATTGGCATGTAATAGTTTTTAACTATTACATTAAAACAGGGGTGTCAAACTCAATTTCATTGAGGGCCGCATCAGCATTGCGGTTGCCCTAAAGGGGCCGGGTGGGTGTGGCCTGGGTGGGCATGGCCTACTGGGTGGGCGTGGCTAGAGTGCGTATGGCCTACTGGGTGGGCGTGGCCAGCTCTACATTGTTCGCATCAAGGGTGCCTATGGGGGCCTGGGCAGGAGTGGGACAGATCTGGGGGTCTCTGGCAGAAGGAGGGTCTCTGGTCCAGGGCCAAGGCAGTGGGGGCCGTTCCCTCACTGTTTCCAGGATGGCTTCGCGGGCCACATGAAACCACTTTGCGGGCCGGATCTGGCCCCCGGGCCTTGTGTTTGACATGTCTGCATTAAAAGAACTAGTTTTCTTTTATTTATTCATTTGAATTTATTAGCAGTCCAAGTCCAATGGGCTTTGGGCAGCATACAAAACTAGAGAAAACATAAAAACATCAAATAAGACAGTCCAGATTCAAATGATCTTATAAACAGCAAAATTAAAACAAAAGCCTGGGACCAAGGCCTTGTTTTCAAAGCTTTCCATAACCGTATGAAAAAGGGCAATGTCCTCATATCTCTGGGGAGATGCTGTTCCAGAGAAGGGGGACCTGGAGTACGCCCACTCTGCCAGAACTAAATACTGCCACTGCTCGCCTACCAAGAAACCCTCTCAACCATAGATACTGTAAGATACAGAAAGACAACAAGCTTGTCAAAGAGTTTAAACTAAACCTACCAATAGCAGTACAGTGAAAAAAGGCAATGAATTCAAACAAGATAAATTATTTTTGCATTGCTTACTTTTTAAGAGCTCCAGTTACAAAGAAGAAACATTATTTTCTTTCATGACTGTGCCAGCTCACAAGCCTTCCAGTGTTTTGTCTTGTATTCATGTTCTTCTCATTATAAAAATATCATAAGGCAAAAGAAAAGGAACAAGCACAGTAGCTCATTCAGTGGCAATGCTACCCAAAGTTTATACTGGATGCACATGAAGTGTACCGTATGTTCCTAGATATTGCTGCAACCGAGTACTAGTTCCACCAGATGCTTTTTCTTCTCATATTAACAGGGTAACAAATACCCTGAGGACATTGAGTCTATCATAAAATTGATAAACTAAGTACCCAGGAAAAGTACTAAGTACCCACACAATGGTATAGTGAAGAGAATCTACTTTAAAAATCCAGTGGCAATCTCTGAAAGTCTGATATTTAAGAATAAAACCTACATATATTTCATGATAAACTAGTAAACTTTTCAAAATCAAGTTTACCAAGTTTTTAGAATGAACCGTACTCTTTAAACAACTGAATTTAGAAGAGTTTAGAAAGCTTGACAAAATACAAGAATACAAGATATGGATGGGGGCAAATGCATTTACCATTCACAACTGGAAATCCTAGCCATAAAAAGGAGATACCAAGAGAACTGATTCAGTAAGGTTTGGAAATGTTTGGTAAGGGGGAACCTTTTTCCAACAGGGATACAGTCAAAAGAATTTACCTTGAAAGACCACATGAAGCATGACTGGTATGGTCAAAACAATTTACTCTTTTGTGGAACATGGGAGACTGCAAAATTCTTTTGCCGAAAGCTTATGTTTTGCAGTGGTTTAATACACTTATTTATCCCCTTGTCCCTAAAAATGTTTTGCTCAAAATCAGTCATTTTTGCTAACAAATCATACTTACCAGTTTTATAGAATCTATATAGCTGATTTACTTGTAAAATTTATTAGGAACACATCTTACTTCATGGTAACTTACCAAAGCTTACTCATTAAGTAAATAATTATAATTAAATAAAAGTTTACACCAAAGTAAACTGCAGAGGTTTAATAGCAAATACAGAATCGCTACAGAAGGTAGCCGACAGCGTCTGCAGGGCATAATGTCTAATTAAAACAAGACCATCCATCTGAAATTCCTTTTATTTTATTAGGTTAATCTAGTACGATTGATTTCTGTTCCTGGAAAATAAGGCTGTAGATTTAATAATCTCTCAAAAGCCACTTTTGAAGATAATCTAGAACCTGTAGCAGACTCACAAAATAGTAGTCTCCCACAGTATATAACTACGGCATTTTGTGACTTATACAGCCTGGAATGCCAGAAAGGACAACATCTTCCAGTCTTCAAGTCAGTGATCTAGACTTTTCAATCTTTTCACCTATTGTACCACTTTTAGGACATGGCAATATTTGAGTACCACCAGTCGCCTAGCAAGGCGTCAAAAACCTGATGACCAAAAAAAAAAAAGGAAACAAGTGAAAGTGCAGGTAGTCCTCGACTTACAACAATTTGCTTAGTGATTGTTACGACACTGAAAAGTTACTTATGACCATTTTTTAGACTTATGACCATTACAGCGTCCTCAGGGTCATGTGATTTACATTCGGATGCTTGGCAACTGATTCATATTTATGATCTGGACCAGTACCAATCGGGTTTCAGGCCCGGGCACAGCACAGAGACGGCATTGGTCGCGCTGGTGAATGATCTCTGGCGGGCTCGGGACAGGGGTTGTTCCTCTGTCCTAGTCGTATTAGATCTCTCAGCGGCTTTCGATACCATCGACCATGGTATCCTACTGCGGCGTCTCAGGGGGTTGGGAGTGGGAGGCACTGTTTTGCAGTGGTTCTCCTATCTCCTGGGCCGCTCGCAGTCAGTGTTGACAGGAGGGCAGAGGTCCGCCCCGAGGCCTCTCGTTTGTGGAGTTCCTCAAGGGTCGGTTCTCTCTCCCCTCCTGTTCAACATCTACATGAAGCCGCTGGGCAAGATCATTCGTGGTTTCGGGGTGGGGTATCATCAGTATGCTGATGATACCCAACTTTTCTTCTCCACCCCGAACCAACCCAGTGATGCCCTCGCCGTGATGTCCCGTTGCCTGGAGGCGGTCCGGGTCTGGATGGGGAGAAACAGGCTTCGTCTCAATCCTGCCAAGACTGAGTGGCTGTGCATACCGGCATCTCGGGTTACACAGACTATTCCATCTTTAATGATGGGGGGTGAGGTGTTACCCCCCCCCCCCGTTGATAGGGCTCACAACTTGGGCGTCCTCCTCGATTCACGGCTCAATTCTGAAGATCACATAGGAGCCGTGGCCAGGGGGGCTTTTGCCCAGGTTCGCCTGGTGCGCCAGTTGCGACCCTATCTGGACCGAGATGCCCTACGCACAGTCACTCATGCGCTCGTGACCTCCCGTTTAGACTACTGCAACGCTCTCTACATGGGCCTGCCCTTGAGGACCACTCGGAGGCTTCAACTGGTGCAGAATGCGGCCGCGCGAGTTGTGATGGGGGCTTCCCGATACTCCCATGTAACACCTCTACTCCGCAAGCTGCATTGGCTTCCGGTTGCCCTTCGGGTGAGATTCAAGGTGCTGGTGATAACCTATAAAGCCCTAAATGGCTTGGGTCTGGGTTATCTGAGGGAACACCTGCTGCCGGCATCAAGCTCCCACAGGGAGGGCCTTCTCAGGATACCGCCGTTTAGGGAATGCTGGCGGGTTATTCCCAGGGGAAGAGCGTTCTCTGTGGGCGCGCCGGCCCTATGGAACCAGCTCCCCATGGAACTTAGGACTGCCCCCGACCTTTGCTCATTCCGCAGGGACCTGAAAACTTGGCTCTTTGAGCTGTCTGGCCCAGGCTGAGGGGTTTTAATTTTTATTAGGCTTTAGTTTTAAATTTCGGGGACTTTAATTGTTTTAATCTGATTTTAATTTTTGTATGTTTGTTTTAATCTTCCCTGTACACCGCCCTGAGTCCTCCGGGAATAGGGCGGTATATAAATTTAATAAAATAAAATAAAATAAATGATGGTTGCAATGTTTCAGTGTCATGTGATCCCTGTTTGCAAACTTCTGACAAGCAAAGTCAATGGGAAAACCAGATTCGTTTAAACGTGTTACTAATTTAAGAACTGCATTGATTCACTTAACAAATGTGGCAAGAAAACTCGTAAAATGGGACAAATGTCTCAATTTGCATGTCAGAGCATGCAGTCTTATTGCACTGAAGTAAGTCAGGAGAAAATACAGTAAACAGTGGTTTGTATTTAAATGGTGGTTTATATTACACTATCTACAAATATCCACTAGGAACAAAATACATACATGTGGTAATACAGCAAACTCCAAAACACAGCAGTTACAGCAGGAAATGGGCAAGAGAGAAAGACTCCAGCAAGGCCTTCCCTTTTATACTCAAGCTCTTAAAGGGATACAGACTTCTGCTGAGTCATTCCTAACATTGCATCATTCACCTTACATTACATTAGCTGGTTAGAGTTTAAATCAATATCCTAACACAAACCTAAATTTTGGGCTCAACTGTACACCCACTCACCACACTTTTAATGGGAAACTTGTGCCTGTTTCTCTGACATTAATTTTTGCACTGTTTTATCCCCTTCTTTCCCTCTGCTTGCCTCAAAGAATTCTCTCCTCTTCTATGTCTCTTTCTCCACCCCCTTCTCTTTCCCTTTTTTTCCTCTCCTTCTCCCGCCAAAACCTCTTCCTTTTATATCCTCTCCTCTCTCCCCCTTCCTCCTCCTTTTCTCTTCGGTGCAACTCCACCTGACTCCTCTCCCCCAGGCTACTCCCAGAAGCGCCAATCAGCTGGAGCTACAGAGCCCTGGCAATACAGCAGCTCCAGCTGACTCTCCCACCAGTCTGTGTGGTGCTGCCACCACTTCAGCTCATCCCCCGGCTACACTTTTACACTTCTTTTACAGTGGTTTTTCAACCCATCATTTGTGTACCACCTGCAAGGTACCGAAGTACCACCAGTGGTACGCATAGCACTTGTTGAAAAACAGTGATCTAGAAAATGTAACCAAGAACATTTCTGTAAGTGATCTCAACTTCAGAATTTCTTCCCACAGAAGAATGTTAGATTTAAGTACAGATAGTTGTTGTTTGACCAAGGCAATTGAGGCAGGAAACTGCTGCTAAGCGAAGTGGTCATAAAATGTTACATCATGTGATTGTGCTGACTTATGACTATGGTGGTGGCAGTCCTGGTTGCTGTTAGGCAAATCCAGCAAGATTGCAGAATCCCACGGTCATGTGGTCAATATTTCCGACCAGCTTCCCCATTGACTGTCAGAAGTAAGCGTGAATGCAGGACATTGTAACCATCATAACTGCAAGCTGGTTGCCAAGCACCTGAATTGCAATCATGGGACTATAGGGATACTCCACCAGCCTCAATTATGAGAAAGGTTATTAAGTCCCCCTCAGTCAATGCCATCGTAACTTCAAATGGTCAATAGAAAAGTGATCATTCAATGAGGATTAACTTCTAAACCAATTTTTCTAAAAACTTGCACAAAACATAAAGCATAGTTTCTCAACACACTGCATTACAAAAATTATACTCAACTATACTGAATCAGTCATATGTAAGCAGAAACCAAACCCAACATGTTTTAGTCCAGTTTTGGGGCAAAACAATATCCAGAAGAACCCAGGTGTAATTGTATGACTCAAACCAGTAAAACTGGTGGCCCATCAGACCTTTCCCCTCCTCCTCTGCATGGCCATCCCATGACCCTCCAATTTTTACTACACCTTCAGTCCCCACCTCTCCTTGAAGTAGCATGTCCTAATTTCAAAGCAAAATATATCTCATTGGTTCTCACTTTCCCCTAATCTTCCCAGGACCTCCCCTCTGTCTCTGATGTATCTTGTATATATCACTACCAGGAAACCTCTCAGCCTTGACTTTGTCCCCTTCTTACCCTCACCACATCTGCCTGGAACAATCATATTTCATTCTGTATCTAGAATAAGAATATGTATTACAAAAACACCAGAAACATCCACTTTTTCATTCAAGTACATAAGGACAATTCAAGCACAAAGCATTTTGTACACCTTTCAGAAAAAATACCTTTATAGCCTTACATTGTTGTAACATATTAACTCTTGAGAAAAGCATGGTGTATATTCTAGTATAAATACATAGGTTGGCAGGCATTTGGCAAGTTGTGTAATTTTCAAGAACAATCTCCCCCTATGCCTGAAAAGTTTTCGATCAGTGTGTGTGCTACTTGTTCTAACATATGCCAGCAAAACATGCTAACTTCACAATCAAGACAAAAGCTACAAGTGATGCAAAGAGCTATAGAAAAATACATGCTCAGCAATCACAAGACAAGATATAAAGACCTGCAAATGGGTTAGAGAACAAATGAAAATATACGATGCCATAGGAGGAGTAAAATTATTGAAATGGAAATGAACTGGTCACATAGCAAGAAGAAACTGACGGTAGGTAGACTAAGGCAGTCATAGAATGGATTCCATTTGATAAAAAGCGTCCACAAGAGACCTAAAACAAGATGGAGTGACGACATCAGCAAGCATTGCACACCCAACTAGCAAAGGAAAGCTCAAAAACATATTGGCTGAAAATATACGGAAGAGGCCTTCATCCTGCAGTGGATAGACAACGGCTAGAGTGATGATGACGATGAAATACATAGGTACTGTTTTGAGAATTCTGAATTCCTTTCTTTTATCTGTTCATGATTGCAAAGTATTTCAAAACTTCATTTAATGAACCTGGAATGTTTTAAAACTACAATTTGCAGTCCCAAACCTCTCCATAAATAGCAGCCATTCTGTAACATACATTATACCAAAGAATATGTAAGTATTAGTAAGTCTACTTTGTAGTGCCAGCATTGATTCTTGCATATGTATTCCAATAACCCTCTTCTCGGTCAGTGTCTGTGCGCACACACATGTGCTCCCTCCTCCAATTTTATTTAAAATGACGAATAGGAGTTGCCCATCCAATGTGGGCCTTACGTAAGTAACAGAACCATCTCCTATTCTCTTTTCTATAGCTCACAAGATTAATACAGTTCATAAGATTAATCTAAGTTTTTAGCTGTTAATCCAGACTGCATTGACTCCTCAGACAATCTTTGATTACATCTATTTGGTAATGCTCACGATCAAACAAATTCAACAATATCTCAAGAACTACAGATTTCTCGCTCCATAAAGAAAAATGGTTGTATAGGGAGAATAATTCCTCTGGCTCCTACATGATTCTTTCTTCCTAGCTCTCCATTCAAAATCCTTTACCTGCAATATGGGATTCATTTGGTCAAGTTTGGCTTTGACTTAACTTTATACATTGAAACTTTAATTCAATAATAACTAATAGAAACTAAACTTAAAGAGAAAGGAAAGAGAAAAAAGGGCAAAGAAAGGAAAAGGAAAAGAAAGGAAAAGAAAAAAGAAATAAAAGACCTTCATCACAAGTATAAACAAGTTTGGGAGCTCTTCAAGATTACCAATAAATCTTTCTTCCCATAATGTATCTCCTATCTATTAACAAATCCAAAGGACATTAATTTTTCAATCCTGGTGTCAGCTAGTCTGTAAAGGGTTCCTAGAATTTCATAAAAACTTATTTTAACCTTCATCAAATAAACCATCTTTATATTCCTTCTGTTTATCTCTGACAACCTTAATCTTTAGTTCAAATGTTGTTGTAGAATTTAATACCCTTTGAATTCTTTTTTGTCCCTTTGGATAGACTTCAAGCCTTTAACAAGACTTTTTTGTAAATCCAATAAAAACATTACCTATTATCCCTTGATCATTTGCATTTCCCCTTTAATTTTTATAACTTCAGCCAGGTTTTTTTGCATAGCCAGAAAAAAGTTCCATTCAAATCATTCTCTTGGCCTGTTATTTCTATTTCTACTTTAAATACCATCTGTCTTATGATCCATATTTTAATCCAATGTTTTAATTCCACTTCTTCTGCATCAAGCAAGGTTTGTTTCACCTGTCATTCCTTCATAACATCCTTTAAACAGTGTCAATCCATAGAAGCAGATATCATTACACATGCTGTTCTTATAAGGGCAATTAATTTCTGGTCCCATTCTTCCAAGATCTTTAGTATTTCAAATGTTGCAATGTTTTGCATCATGTTATACATCCAAATTCTAATCAAAACTAAAGGCATGTTTTTTTTTTCCTCCCTGGACTTTAGTCCCTTGTAGGGTCCTACTGAAATCATATAGTCTCTAAACTGTTAGGACATACAGTAGACAAAATAATTCTGGTTCCCATGAAAAGCCATTTTATGTTGTTAGTTCCAAAATCTTATAACAGGGGTGTCAAACTTGCAACGTCACATGTGTTGTAACGTATCATGACTATTTTTCCATTGCTGGCCATGGGGTGGGTGATTTCGGCAAGTCACATCTGGCCTGCAGGCTAGCAGTTAGACACCCGTCTTATAGTCTAAGTGTCAAAAATTCCAAATTTGTCTGGCCCTTTGTTTTACAACTTTCTTGGCTGAAAATTTTATTTAGCTCTTTGCCACTTTTTGAATTCTTTAAACCCCTTTAATTTTAAGTCCCCTGTAATTAATTTTTCTTTTATTCAGAAATGAAGATAGATTCACCAGGTAGCTTTAAAAAACCTCTAATAGCATTAATAGATTTCCAAAAGTATTAAAAGTGAGGCTAGCAAATTTAGTGTCCTTTAAAGGGCTCCACTGTTGTTTGGTTATTAATCTCATCTCCCAGCACTGAAATCCACAGACCACTGTACTGCAATCTCCTCATGAAGAGCAGTCATCTGGAGCACGTATGAATGATCTCCCATCCTTTTCTTGTCTCAAGAGGTTTCAAAGGTCTACTTAAGTTCTTTGGGTTTTGATATGGTTATCTTCACTTGCAATGGATACGTGTTTAGTTGCCATGTCTCTACCAGAAATCCTGACTTTGACTTACTGTCATGTATGAATTCAAAACATGTGCTTAGTAAATTATGGCTTATGCTTAGAGTGAGGTGTGAAGAAACAGAACTGAAGTTTACAGTTAAGCATGCCATGAGTTGGTCTATTTGAACTCATTCTTGCATATATAAAATTTTATGTAAAATCTATAGACATTTTTATCTAAATGTTTGTATTGAGCTTTCAAAGAAACATGTCTGAAACCACATAGATAAAACTTTCTCATTATCATATGAGCAGTGACAACCGAACAGCATTCCTCCAGATTTTCGAATGACCCCAACATGTCTTGTTTCCAGTGAGCCCTGAAGACCTGGTTTTCTCCAAGTCTTGGACTAGAGAGTGGAGGGTTCCTTGAGATTGTTGTTTGTGGGCTATTCCCTCCAAGGTAATCGTTGTTCTTTCCTTGATTTCAACTGTTTTTCAATTCTGTTTTTATTCTACTCTTAGAGTCATCCCACCTTACAAAAGTAATTCATATAAGTAATGAGACCAAAGATACAGCCTGATGATCTCCTGAAGTTTTAAACTACAGCAATACTTTGTGACCATGAGGTGGATAAGTGGAAAAACAAAATACCTAGTCAGAATAAACTGAAATGATTTATATTTCATAAACTACACAAAAACCAGATTCTACTCATTCACTGTGCCATATCAAATATCCAATTTTTCACAGAAAGCGAAGAAAGTCAATTGCTGTTAGACAACCATCCCTTCATTTAGCATCTTCAGCCATTCCCATTCTACCAGATCAAAATGTTCCTAATTCCTCAAAACAATTAGCATAACCAATTTTCAGTTTCTGCATGAAACAGAAAATGTATTGATTTAATTCTAAACAAACCATCCTACAGTGGATTTCTGCTGAACCATTTAATATTGGTTCCAGTTTGGGAGAAGAGGAATCCTTTGGATATTCCAGCTTTGACCAGTTTGCGTTTCTCACCAAACCTCCGAGCACCTTCTCTTCCCTTCTCTCCCTCTTTTCAACTGCCATCACCATCAATGTATTTGCCTTTCTCCTGCTCTTCTACAGACAAACACTTATTCTCAGAACAATAGTGTTCCGGTCTGTATCTGAAACAAAGCATTCAGTTTCAGTTCTAGTTGAAACCACTCCAAAACTGTTTTGTATGGGAACCTTTTGCGTGTAACCTTTTAATTTATAAATCTGCAAGTTATCACAAAGTACACAACGATCCAATCAGCAACCAAGTTTGAGAAGACAAAATTAGTGGCATCCACAATTATGAACCTTTCAACTGCAGCAAGTCCAGTTTTATATTTAAATAGAGGATTTCATGGTCATAGGCAATATTGAATTCTATGTAAAACAAAAAGATAGTCAAAAAAGGTTGACAAAAACCTCTCCTGCACTGAATACCTAAACCCAAGCAGGGCGCTAGTGGTGGGAAGGCTTTTATTTCCATCTTTAATATAAAAATGCAAGTTCTGTCCCTTCTTCTGATCCCTAGCCTAATAAAATTCCAAGTGTAAACTTTCCAGGAATCTGAAAACCCAGAGGGAATGTTTAAGAGGTTTTCAGAAAAAAATCTGAAAACTGAAATACAATACTAAACATGCTAAATATTGATTTCCACAAAACCCTTTAGAGATCTAAACTAATTTTCTACCTCAAGAAAATGCATTATGTATGCCTGGCTTTATTTATTAACATTATAATGTTAGGCATTACTAAACAAAAAATGTCTTCTGATTTAAAGTACCTTTAAGCATATTCATTACAAATCAGCCAATAAGCTGCCACAGAATAAGAAAGCTTTTTTTTTTCCAGTTTTAACTAGTAGGGAAAAATAAAGTTGAAGACAGAATAACAATCATCATTTCAATTTTACATGGATGCTCTTTACCAAATGAGTTTGTTAAATTAGTAACACAGTTGTTAAGCGAATCTGGCTTGCCCATTGACTGTTTGTCAGAAGGTCCCAGAAGATGATCACACGACCATGAGGCACTGCAACTGCCAAATATATCTCAGTGATCAAGTATCCAAATTTTGATTATGTGACCACAGGGATGCTACAATGGTCGTAAGCCACTTTTTTTCAGGGCCGTTTCAGCTTCGGTTACTAAATGAATGATTGTAGATTGAAGACTTTTATAAAAATGACAGCATAACAGTAAGAATGAATTAATTTATCATGCTACAGTAAACTGAGTATTCCAACGTAGTATATTCTTCTTATACCCAATTGTTTATACCTGCAACTTTACCAAACATATCTAGTTCTCTACAACTACCTATTGTTTCCTTTTAATTCTTAAAAACTGTCATCAGAACAGCTATGCGGTCTTCAAATCCTTCCTGAAAGCATGGAAGGTCCATAAAGCCTTTTCTTTTGTAAGAATCACAACTTCAATATACCAGCTGCAATCACACACTCTCCTTTTTATATGCATTTTAACTTGGCATACAAATGTTAAGGCAGTTTTACTACAAAAACAAAATAAAGAATACAACAGAAATAGAAGGGGGTATGTAAGTTAAGAAATTTTGTATAATTTGAAAAAAATACAAAAGAAACCCAAACAATATCCTACTAATGTTTTCATCCAATATTACTTTATTTTTCATGCAGAAAGAAAATATCTAAAATTAATCTGAAAGTGACGAAAAGTGGAAGGGAAATGACATTTTTCTGAATTTACTTGTGTCAAATATTAAACAATTTCATTCTTTCTGCTGATTGCTTAAATTAGAATAGTTTTATAAGCATTTCATGGATCAATCAGGAAAGTATTTAAAATATGGGACTTACTTATTATATATTACTCATATATTCCAGAAGACTTAAATGTTACTCAATAATTTAAACACATACTTTTATATTTATTAAAGCAATAAAGAAAAATGAAAAACAGGTTTTATCAGTTTGTTACATACCTCAAAAGCCTTTGCACAAACAGCAACATATAAAAAAACTCTATGTGAATATATCTCCCTTAAGTCAAAAACTGTTTACTTTGACAATGATGAATTAAAAAGACAATAATACAGAACTGTTTTTTTGGAAGCATCATCCTTTTTGTACTAAAAGTAAATGAAACTGCAGTTAACAAGTATGAAGAGGGGGAAATGATTATAGTTTCAAACTTGGAACAAAATCCTCAATCAGAACATTCCAAAAGGGTTCTCTTCCAGCAAAACATAATTCAAAATATTTTCAGTGTTCCATCAGCAAAACAATGGGAATTTGAAACAACCTCTTTCCCCACTTTCTGTTCTAAGTAGCTGGAGTAGTACATCCTAATTGATATTTATCACCTAGCTTGCAGAAAAACTAGTCTAAATATGATTCCTTAAAAGGAATTAAATGTAATAAACATCCCTACTGCACAAACAGCAGTGAATAAAACTAAACCCAGCAACAACAGATACAAATAGCTCATAAACAGTTTTCTGGCTACTACTTCTAAAGCTTAATACACAAGCACAATAGGTTTTTTGTAGGTTTTTAGGAGATATATATATATATATATATATATATATATATATATATATATATATATATATATATATATATTCTCCTTTGTTGATTGTTTTCTTGAAGATGTTTCATTACCCAAACTAGGTAACATTATCAGCGCAAGGCTAACCAAGCTCAGAGAGCAACAAGGACTATCAACTTCAATTCTCATTTTTCTGTTGCATAACCATAGCAAACAGATTCAGCCAAATTGAAACACTGTGTACATCTTATGAAAGAGAACTTTATCCTATAAAACTACTGAGGGGGGAAAAGGTATTCAGCACCTGGAGTTTTATAAGCATTAAAAGACCTAGCTTCTTCTCAGCGATAATTGTACCATGGTGAAAAACAATATTAGAACAATGAGATCTTAAAATTAATATCTAACCAATTAAGCAAGTATTGCAGACTCATACATCCAGTGCCACATATTACCAGGTGAACTAATGGTTCCTTCAAGAATAGAATCCCAAATATTGCACATAAATCTTTTGTAGAATTAAATTACACAAAAAGTTATTTTACAGAACAGCAAAGTTAAAGATTAAACTTGACAAGATATGGCCTAACTTCCCAAAATCTTGTCAATGTTATACAGGTAGTTTTTGATTTATAACAATTTGGACCAGAACTTCTGTTGCTAAGCGATGCAGTCATTAAATTGGCATGCAATTTCACTTTTTTTTGCCATGGTCATTAAGCAAATCTGGTTTCTCATTGACTTTGCTTGTGGGAAGACCTCTAGTAAGGTCATAAATGGCAATCATAGAACCATGGGAATCTGTAGACATCATAGAGATATGCCAGTTGCCATGTGCCCAAAAACTGATCATGTGACTACAGAGATATGCAACAGTCATCAGTGCAGGAACATCCTAAGTCACTTCTTTCAGCATTATTGTAACATTAAACATCATTGAATGAACCACTGCAAGTTGAGGACTACTTGTAAAACAGTGCACGAAGGGTATTTTAACAATTGGCACAATTAACCTGTATTGAAATCTATTTTTTTCATATTTTACGGGGGGGGGGGGGGCTAATCTAACATTTTCCCTTAAAAGTAACACAAGGCAAAGGATATTCTAGTGCAGGCCTGTCAAAGATATCCACCTCTCTTTCAGTATTTGCACTGTAAATTATGCACCCTAATCTTACTTATTCAGCCAATGGAATTGATTGCCAAATACCTGTTAATGTAACTTTGATCAGGTGTAACAGTGTTGTGACACTGCAAGGGTATGAGACTGAATTGGAGATTGTGCTGTGATACCAGAAAAAAAAATCAATGCTTTGGAAGTAAAAACAACAACAAATAGATGTCCATTATATTTATATTCAGCCTTTCTCCAGTTACAACAGATATCCTACAAAATTTCCCTTCCCACCCTCCAGCTCCAATACAGGTCCTCGACGTAACAACCATATATTTAGTGACTATTCAAAGTTACAACTGCACTGAAAAAAGTGCCCCATGACCTGTTTTCACACTTATGGCCATTGCCAAAATTCAGGCACTTGGCAACTGGTGTGTATTTATGACAGTTGCAGTGTCCCAGAGTCATGTGATCACCACTTTTTAACTTCCCAGATGGCTTCCGACAAGCCAAGTCAATGGGGGAAGCCAGTCAATCAAAAACTACATGATTCACCTAACAACTGCAGTGATTCGCTTAACAACTATGGCAAAAAACATCGTACAATGGGGAACAAATGTCTTGTTTAGCAATGAAAATTTTGGGGTCAATTGTGGTTGTAAGTCAAGGACTATCTGTATTATTTTCACAACAGCCATGCAACCTATTTTAGGTCAAGGTAGAGAGGAACTTAGTATCTGTCAGTGAACAATTAACTGAATGGGACCTGAATCTGGCTTCTAATCCACTTTTAATAAGTACTCTGACTACTATATTATACTGGCTTTTAGGAAACTCATTCTTACCTAGTATTCATTAATTTCTAACATGCAGCATCAAACCTTGATTTGGTTTTGTTTTACTATGAGATAGGCTGAGTACATGCATTATATTTAGTCACAGTTTCTTTAATTGGCTGAATCCATACAGTATTGACACCCCTAGTCAAAGAATCATAACCTTTGTATATGACACTTAAACCAAGGCATAGCTTGAGAATGAAGCAACAATGTTGTTGAAATTAAGCAGGGCTTTGATGAAAGACTGCTGTAACATATAGTGAGAAATTAAGCTGTTTTTATTTACACTGGTATTAATGCAGTTAGTGAATGCATTAGGAGTAGATGATCAAATAGATCTCAAGATAATTTTTCCCCTTAGGTGACTTCAGTTCTTCTGAAAGACATTGACTAAACATCTATTGTATCATATTTTAATTTTATTTTCAACAGAAAACAAACTGCCTCAGGAGGTAGGGAACTCTCCTTTACTGCAGGTATTTAAATGAAGGCTTGATAGCCATTTCTCAGATGCCGCGCTAACAGAATACTGTCTGGACAGGGGAATGGACCTAGGAGATCTCTATCGCCACTTCCAATACTTTCAGTCCAGTATTCTATTAGAACATTGTACCTCAACAATAGATATCTGATTTAGCTCTGATATTAGATTGGGTCTGATTGGATGCCTCCTTTTATCAACAATCCACTTTGGTAAACATTTCTCATATAAAGTAAAACTTCAATATTATATGCTTTCTTGTAACACACACATCTGTAGTTTAAGAATAAAGTCTTAAGCAGTAAAGCAGTTTTGGTTTTCAATGCTGTGGAGACAGGTGTTTGAGTATCATATAAATGTTCCAATCACATTTGCCCATGTACATCTTTGGCTAATAAACAGCATAACACAAGAAGTTTTTAAAAAAAACAACTATATCAATGGTTAACTATTATCAATTCAATCCACTTAATCCATGCTGGTAATCTGCAATTGCTTAATCCAATCTGGGAATGTATGAGCACACCCATGTTTCTTTTCTCTCTATTGTTAAATTAGCTGTACTGGCAGTACTCTGTATGAGACAAAGAAGGAATAAGGAAAGTGTGTTGCCGTAACAATCCACGGGTACATGAACTGGCAACAGCAGTGATGATAGAACAGGTTTCCATTATGAATCACCCTTCACGGATTTCAAAGTTTGAAGCCTAATCAAATCTAAAAAATATCTTGAAACAAAATTTCTTCTGATTTTGCTTCTAGAATCCCAAAAAACCTGGCACAGAAAAAGAGGAAAAGTGTTTATCAAATAGTATTGCACTTCGGTTTAAATATGCACTCTCATAATCAGCAACATGTACTTTTCAACAAAAATGCCCACAAAGAACTTAAATATTTGTTGTAGGAACTAAGATGCTAAGTTAAAAATCAGAAACTATGAATTTTAGTCCTTTCTTAGGAAAGCCAACTGAATGACTTTGGGCCATCACTCTCTTTAGGCCAACTCACCTTACAAGATTTCATGGGGAAAACAGACAGGAGCATTTAGGCTGACTTAAGAAAATAATAAAGGAGAGATAAAAGTAAAACAATTCCCAATTAAAGCCAAGATTTACATGACTTGCTCAACATGCCTGCCTACCTATCTGTGTTCGTGTAAACAGGTTACAGAGCAGTCTACTTTGTTTGCTTGATATTCTCTGCCTTTCCTCCAAAAGCTACAAAAACTTATTGTGGAGATTATTTCCATTTTATTCCCCCAAAGAGCAACCTTATGAGGTAGATGGAACTGAGAGTGAATGATCTAATTTCTATGGCTTAAAGTCGACCTGAACCTGGGTCTTGTTCTGTTGAACAGATTAAACTGCCTCAGCACTATTACATGTCTTCCAGTTTTACTGTATCAGATAAAACACTTAAGTACACCGATTCCTGTCATTTTAAAGCCACTTTAACACTGTGCTGTTATGTTATAAAATGTAAATGTATTTTCCCCAATTTTGGAGGGAGAAAGCAAACACTTTTCCAACCAGATGGTATGCAATCTATATATTAATGAAACTGAATAATACATGTTGGACTACATATGCACACATTCATCAATAAACAATAGTCAATGTTGTTGTTAGTTGCGCTATTTAAACCATGAGGGCTTGACATTTACTCCAAATTATTTGTCTGCTAGTCTTTTACTCTCTACTCAAAACGCTGAAAAGATCAGATTTAAAATTCTAAGTACCAACCTATAGTTACATTCTTTTATGTCACTCGAAACCATATCTTTGCAAAGAAAATGTACCACATAGCTTTCCATAGCTTTTGTCCAACTATGCAGTACTGGTTTTAATTTTGTTAATGCTATATATTTACATCACACGAGGGAGACAAAGTTGTCATCCCCAAAGTCAATTTAGTTAAGGAAATGAACGGATTTTCCTTTTTTTTCAGTCTCCTCCCAGGATAAATGTTAGATCACATTTCAGCTATGAAACTGAAGGCCTAAATGCCTACCACTACAACAGAAAAGCCCATCTGCACTCAATGTAACTACAAGGATTAAGCACACGTGGACATTTGAAAGACCTTTGCTCCACATACTTTAGGGCACCACCAGCGTGCACCAAGTTAGGCGTGAGGGGAAGTGCCCTTTTCGCAAATAAATGACAATACATTACAGTAACCATACAGGTGCAGAGAGGCCTATTTTTCTGCCTTCCGTCCTACGCGTAGGCTTCGCTGTCGCAACTACTACGCGAAGAGGCCTTACAGAATCTCTCCCCAGAGCCCAAGCTAAAAACCAAGACGGGCTACGACACGGCCGGAAAGGGAGTCCAAAAGCAAGGCTTGGGAGCGAGTTCGGGGAAAATCACATGGTCGCACCCAAAGAAAACCACGTTGCCTTTACTGCAGTGGAATGCTGGGAAAGGGAGGAAACGCCGAATGGGCGACACACACACACACACACACACACACCACACGCCCAGCCATTGGGCGGCGAGGCGTTGGGCGACGGAACGCTCAAACCGTCGCCAGAGGCACGTTTTGCGCTGGGGCCTACAACGCCGCAACAACGCCATGCAACCTTCGAAATGCAGCACTTTTCTCAGTGCCCCGCCCCGGTTGAGCCGCATGACCCGCCGCCGCTGCCGCCGCCTTGGCCTCGCTTAAGTCAGCACTCGGGTCTGCCCTCCTTCACTACACGCGCTTTGGATGCCCTCCTCCGTTTCAAAAGGGGGCTCAGCTGTCGGTAGCTCGTCGCTTCTCCCCCACCACACGCCCAATTCAAGCAAATCCAAACGACGACGCCGACACATACGCACATCAGCACGCGTTTAAAGTCCTCGGTGCCCAGGATAAAGGGTGGCTCCAGTTACCACCCCTTAGAGTGTGTGTGTGTGTTTTTTTCCTCTCTCTCTCTCTTCTCCCCCTCCCTTCTCCATTCACGCTGAGACCAAAGAACTCGGGCATGTCTACTTTAGACGGCGTTACATTCATTCGCCAGATATTCTTAGACTTCACCCAGCACCGCGTTATTCTAACTAGGCCTATTTAGGAAAGGAAGCGGCGTGTGTGTGTGTGTGGGGGGGGGAATCTCCCGCTCAAGCTCATTAAACATTTACAATCCGATCTATCGCAATACCGAGACTTCGCCTGTGAACTGTTAGGAAGCGAACATATAGACGAATCCAATACACCCCCGGCCGTAACTTTACAAGGGAAAAGCAAATTCCTATCAAGCAAGCATGCGGTCAGGGAGAGGGGGTTTGCCAGGGGCGGGGAACAGTTCACCGGGCGCGTTTTGCAGCGACCAAGGTCTAAAGATATCTATCTCGTACTAGGTTTTGAAAGCCGCTCGGTTTTGAATGCCCCGTAGCACGCTCTCGCCGACCTCCATTAGCCCTTTCCTCCCCCCACCCACCCCCGAGTTTTTGCCAAGAGGCTCACCGAGTGCCGGGTGAAGTAGCACCGGGTGGGCGTACATGGACAAAGACAGGGTGGAGTTCTATTAAGTGGGGGGGGGAGAGCATGTCACCATATTGCAGAGGGAGGACTCCCCACCTCGAATGACTGGCTCCCGCTCGCCGTATCAGAATAAGCCGATCACCCCCCCAACCCACCCCACCCCCCCGCCCCGCCAACCTCAGCCGCCAAAGGACTCATCCCACCTACCCACCTGGAGGGGACTGTCCGTTGAGAGTGACTAACGCCACCGGGGCGTTTTTAGTCCAAGGGTTCACCTTGGGTGGAGGGGCCTCGATGAATTCCTTGCGGCCAACTCCTCCCTGCTCGCCGCCCTCCTCGCCGCCACTACTGCTGCTGCTGGCTTCTCCGGGCAGCCGGTTTGACTCTATACAGCCGCTCCTTTGGTGCAGCAGGTTCTCCTTTTCCTGATGGTTGCTGTCCTCCTTCTGCTGTTTGATGCTGGGGGGCTTCAGCAGGGCCCCGTTTCGGCGCAGATGGTCTCCCACGTTGCTGCTGCCGCCGCCGCCTTCTTCCTTGCTGCAGCTGTCGGGGCCGCCCCCCTTGCCCTCTTCGGCGTTGGCCTTCTCTCCTTGGTGCATGAGGTGCTCGCCCTTCTCTTGCGGCTTCTTGATAACCAGCCCGTGTTCCTCGGCAGGCAGGAGCGGGTTGGCGGGCAGTAGAGCTTCCACCTGGGTAGCCATCTGCACCCCCGCAGAGCCGCCTCGTTCGCCCGCCTCCAGGCTCTCCCGGACAACACGCGCCCGCCCCAAACTTTGCCGATTCTCTTTCCCGAACCGCCGAGCCCAGCCCTATCCCCCCCCCTTTTTCCTCCGCTGTTCTGCGCTCAGGTAAGTCTGCACCCAAAGCGAGGGGGGGGTCGAGCCGCCGGCTTCCTCCCCCCACCCTGGAAACCCAACCCCGACGTCCCCCCTCCCCCGTCTCCTCTGATGCCGCCGCCGCCGCCGCCGCCGCCGCAATATGGAGAAGCAAGGAGACCACGCGACTGGCCAGCGAGAGCGCGCGCCCTCGGCCCAGCTCCGCCTTAGAAAAGCTGAGAGCGTGCACGCTCGTCTCGGCGGCGAGCGCGCCTCGAAGAGGGAGGGAGGGAGAAAGGCCGCCGACCCGAGCTCGGAGGCCGCGCGCGGGCCTGATGCAATTTAGCGAGAAGAGACGCTTCTTAAAGGGGCAGAGCTTGGGAGAGCGCCTAGCCCAGGGGATAGGCAACCTTGGCTCTTTTATGACTCGTGGACTTCAACTCCCAGAATTCCTGAGCCAGCCATGGCTGGCTCAGGAATTCTGGGAGTTGAAGTCCACGAGTCATAAAAGAGCCAAGGTTGCCTAGCCCTGGCCTAGCCTCACGCCGTAGGGCCTGGGTGAAGCGCGTTTTTCTCGCGGAGGTACCCCGCTTTCTAGTTGAAATGTTCGGAAGGTTGTGGGCCTGTTGTCCCCAGAAGAGCTAATCTTCCTTCTGTACTGAACTGTAATCAATGATATTTTTTCCCCAATAGCCAAGATCGGGATAAATTCGCGACTGAATAAACCTGTTAACTTGACAGTAAGTTCCACTGAATGTGTTAATGTTAAAGGTAACTTCGCTCTTCCCGGAAGTTTCATGTAAGGCTCTTAATGGACAGACATCGTGTTGTACGGGTGAGATACCTCCATTTTCTTTAATTAATTTAATCTGTTTGAGGTCGGGTTTGGTTGGTTGATTGAAATGAATGGCATCTTCGTCCCTAAAGTAACTTAAACAGATGTTGTGATTGACACAAACTCGGTAACATTCGCAGGTGATTGATGGAAGCTGGCTTTTCCAGTTTGTAATCCAACATTTTAGCTCCTGTGGTGCATTGCCTTTATATAAAGCCTTGTCTCCTTTGCCAACCTGGAGCCAGTCTGTTTCACCATCTTCTGCCCCTACTGTGGCTTCCTGATTTGTATATAAGATTTTCAGGAGGACAATGAGATGTTCTTGGATTTCCATAGCTTGACATCCTACTACAGGACACTAATCCTGGTAGGAATGACTGTTTGATGTGTTTG